>NW_008752081.1:69367-95961 GCF_000715545.1 Opisthorchis viverrini | reverse complement strand
CCACCTGAGTTACCAACCTTGTCTTCCATACATATATATAAACATATATATATATATATGAAGTCAATTTGCAAGAAAAGAACGGTTGCCTCACAGTATCTGAACTCACTGTAAGGACCAAATTTTTGACTTGCCAAATGGTGTAAAAGTAGACTACTAAATTTAAAAACTCGATAAAATAAACTCTTACGTTCTTGATGATTTTTATGCGATTGATTTGAAGAATACAAGGATATCTACTGAGTGAAAGTACATCCTTTGAGAAACACCCCGCAAATTTACCCGTTTCTCTGTGATTGACGACAATCGAGTCGGAATTTCGGAATGTAAATGTCACTTGAAGCGTGAGAAAATGATCCACTGTATTCATACTACTCACAAGTTCGTGAAGGCAACATTCATCTCCCTCATTATTAGCGTTCAAAAGAAACTCCCATATCTCACAGCACAATCGATTGGAGACTCGGATAAACTTCATCTAAGACTCCTTTTAACACCAGGTCAGTTTGCGAATGGGTGTTTGTCGCAACTTCAACTTCTGCGTCGCTGATTAATGTTGTCCGTTTTCTCTAGAGAACGTTCTTACAGAACAGGATGTTTAATACCTGGTAAGCTATTTTGATTGAAGATTGATTGAATTAGATAGCAATTCTGTGGAATCGGTGTGACCTAAGCACAGTCTGGAAACGTATCCAGGGTAGTTACTCAACTTGAGACTTCCTGACAGATTTGTGTGCATTCCGAAAGCAAGTCAGGCATTGGTTTCAGCTGAAATTTAAATAACTTTTTCACTTCCGGCCAGTAAGTAACCTGCCACTAGTTCGACCCAGTTACACGGAAAACAGAATAGTTTTCGATCAAGTTTTCCAGCACCAGATAACAAAAAAAACAGGAGTGGTAATAACTATTAGTATTTAGTTGAGTTGATCGACATCATCCATAAGTTACGCGATATCTGTGCTAACATGTGAAATAGCATAACAAATTGGTTTACAACTGAGTGTAGATTCGCCAATTCCCTGACAGCCATTTTCTGTCTTTTAGATTTGTATGGCGGTACTTCAAATATTAAGTTGAAGACCGCCCTCAAATCAACTTACGTCCAACTGATCCAGCTGGGGAAGAATTTAGGTATGCATGTGCACGCTTTTTAGTTGATAGCACTGCCTGCAGCTGTATTTCGTGGATTGCCTGCGTTTCGACAACTTCCATTTAGAATAAGAACAATGGTTGGTTGAAGACCTTGCTTTTGGCATGGCCTTTTCAAGTCATACAGTTGCAATGGTTAAGTGATCAGTGTTCAACATAATTTATTGAGTGTGGTGTCCCCCTTATTCCAGAAGCTAGCCAGAGTGATTTGTGTTCCTTCATTTTATGGCCGTGTTCCCCAGTCGTGCGTTCAGTGTATTCTGCTGCATGGTAGCAAGAGATTGAGTATACTAGCGAATTTTGGGCGTAGCCAGGAACTCTACCTCTGATAGTAAAGGAAGAAATACGATTTTCGGTGAACCACTTTTTGAGTGCTGAGGCCGAGAAAACTTTGTTCAAACTGGCATAACATCTGCTTTGTAGTTATAGCGGTACGTCGCCTTTAAACGGAAGGTTTATGTAAACGTGTTTTCTCCCAACTGTGTCGGTGACGGTGTTGGCTGTTCTTCTGATCAGATGCTTTGTAATAAACATGTGTTGTGTTTGGATTTGTTGTTCGAGCGCATCATTAGAACATATTTTCTTTACTTATACTTTCTTTTCTTTCTTTGTTAGTCTGTAGATCAGTTACCGTCTCTCCATTGGTAGCGTGAATCTTCCAAAGTTGACGTACTGCCCGGATCACGTAGGCCCTTGGTAACGATCGTTTCAGCGTACAATCGTAACGTCGTTTAGGGTCAAAATCTTGGAAGTGGTAGAAGTAATCTGGTTCTAGTGAACTGGATGGCGGTTTCGACTCTAGTGAACTATTGCTGGGGCGATTTCATATAGGTTTTTCTGCTCAAGACCACAAGAATGTCGTTCACGTATCGGCGGACGTATTGTGTCCTCTCTGTGCTATTTTTCAAGTAGCCATTTTTAAGTTTCTTCATGAAAATTTCGGTTACCATCGGGCCCGGGGATAGATCCATGGCGACGCCATCAATCTGGCTGTAGAGCGTGCTAGTGAACAGTAGTTGCATACTCAATGCACATCACAAGAGGAGCTCCCACAGTTCGTTGCCTTGGACTGGCGACTGAAAGTTGTTTGCTTCTATATAGCCACATAGGTATTTGACAATATCAGTTAAGATGATTTGATTGAACATTTAAGTCCATTTCAATGAACACATGGTCGATTCTTTTAGTTCAAGGTTCTTTACTTAGTTGTTGCTCTATCGCGAGCGGTTGATCTTTGTTGTTAGCTGTCTGAACGAAGCTGGTTGTGTCAGCCAGAATGTCATTTTGCTTATGTAATCCGTTTTATTCAGTACAGTCAAACACAAGGCTGAAGGAATACCGGCGACTGCACTTACCTATGGAGTTCGAAGGTGGCGAAGCCGTCGTGGGTGAACGATGAGCTTCCCGCAGCAGTGTGAGCATTAACGTCCTTTTGTACAGTGATAAGGTTGTAGTCTAAAATTTATTTTTCCATTTAACAAATAGCCTTTTTCTACTTTACTGCTGCAACAGGCGGTTAATGAATTTTCCGAAAGAATGAGGCTTACTTGCCCAATGTATGGGCAGCCCGAAATCACCAGTTTTCGTGTTGCGCAACGGAGCGTGAATGACGTAACCCTGATCACTAATGAAAATTTCACAAACAGAATCTCAAAGTAGACAAACAAGCCGGGACCATGATGCAGAAGTGACGCAACTAGGGGTAGTCTACTCAGGTATTGCGCAAAAACTCACGAATGTCCAAAATCATTACCACCGACGCACTCGCCTCGCTCTGAATTTCAGTGGAATAGTCTGGACCGTATGAATTAATCGTTGCCGGGCGAACTGGATGCCTACTGGGAAAATTACTTTCAGTCGAGATTCTTCAAGCAAAATGTTTTACCATTCTAAGTGAGCCGAAAATTCCCAGTCATTTCAACAGAGTGTGAATTGTTTCTCATACTGTCCATGTAGAGATCCTGAAGGCATTGCCATCTTTTCCGAATATTGGTAGTTTGTAGTAACTTTGTGCCTCTTGTGTATGGTGGCTCCTATCAATCTGATGGACACTTTTCCAGAGCAATGTCTCTCAGCCCGTGCGTTGTGCAACGGATGCATCAAATTAGTTAGTTAACATAGAATCGGTCATTTCTGAGTCAACGTACTCCATCCGAACTATATGAGATCTCCCGAATGTAGATTGGATTTTGGCTGCATGTATTTGCTGCTTGGCTCGAGTTTGCCTACCGCTGTATTTGTAACCCTGCTTACAGGAATCTCTTGTAACCTTGATTTCAAAGAGGTCACCTATGCAAGAGCCTTATTTCTACTCAATATTCCTCATATTTGAAGTAGTGAGTGTTTTTGTTAAAAGAATGACGTGTTAAATGTCAGATATTGTGGTCAACCCCTGATCCGTCTTGTCCAATAAATTTAGCAAACTTAATTCATTGGGTTTGGGGGGAGTGCTTTGTGACTTGTCGTTTTTCAGAATTCACTTTAGAATGGCTTCACTATGTATTGCAATTCATACGTCACAGTGGCTGTTGTTAGGACTGAATGTGCCGCAACTTGCGATTCAAATTTACCGACATATTTCGGTTAACTATAGTTTAGTTGAAAGTTGCGCTTCCTTTTATACTTTATACCAGTTTAACCCGTCTTAAGCAATTTCTGTGGAGACAGCCAAGAAGAGTGCTTTTTTGTTCACATATTTTATGGGCAAAACCTCAGCTTATCTTTCGTTCTTAACTCGCGCACACTGAGGTTGTAGGACCTACGTGCCAATTTACAGAAAATCATTGGTGAACAGAATTGGACTCGTGATGAGCCCCAAGAGTAGTGGGTGAAGCCGATCGTATGCCATTTTCAGAAATTCCATGAGCAGTGCGCTCCATAAAGAAAATATCCTTGAATATCTCAAACATCGTGCCAGATAAAACTTGAGGCGGCCTTGATGCAGCACATTCAGCAGAAAAATAAAACAGACGGGAGTTTTAATGGAGAGTTAGTTGAATCTCCCGCCAAAGCCGAATGAATTTGCAAATAAGTATAGTTTGTGATTCTCGTACAATTTCTATCGAAGCGAAACACAAAATTAACGGCAACTATGAGACTGCGCCTGCACGGTGAGTCTCGGGAAGCGCAAAACTAGTCGTGGCTGTCGAATAGTTTTTCATAACCTTATGAGTAATGTTCATTTAGGGATGGCTTCTAAAAACCACTGTTTGCGTGTTTCATACGTAATACACAATAATTGCAATAAATTTTCGACTCACTCGATGGTTTTTTGAGGAAAAAAACTATATATTCCTATATATCTTTCATTCGTTTGCCAAAATGCACTTGCTGGCAAAGACTGGCAAAGAATCAGGGTGGTTCCTTCCGTAGGGATCGCGCCAATCCCTATGCATTTAACAGTAATTGATCTTCAACTGAATGGCTAGGTTTGACTGTGATATCGCTTGTTTTCCGGGTGGTTCTTTAAGTTTACCTAATTTAGATTAAAATGTCGACAAAACCAGCCGAAACCAAATTTGACTGTTTGCTTATACATGAGTTCATTCGTTCGTGACAGTAAAAACGACAACTACACAAATCTGCTCATGGAAGCGTAGCGTTGTTTCATGAATTATTTCGCTGTTTAAACGTAACGTCGGACATTTGGAATGCTTTGTGGTTGTGCGAAGTTGCTTGTTTTTCTCATATTTCAAGTGCTCTACAGTTCCACATCAAAAACCATGGGAAAACTCGTGAGCGATGAAAATCACGCATTTTCGGTCGTTGTCAGAAACGTATGGTAGCCTGCTCGTTTATAATTCGAATACTAGCTGCAGTGGAGTTCAATGGCTGTACAACCGTTCGAATAAGTGATCTCGTCCACTTGACTCCGAACATCACTTTTAGAGGATAAATAGGTGAAATCCTGTGCGGGTGCGTATTCGTTCTGAGATGTAAACAACTGTCCCCCTGGTTGGCAAAACTAGAACTGGCTTTTTTCAAGTAAATAAATCCCATGTGTGATAGAAAGCCCAGACGTAGTATATGGTCTCGCGCATCTCACGAAACCCCAGGTTCAGACACGACCACCCGACTAGTAGTCTGAACAGTTAACCATTCGATCACGAGAGGCTGAGCATCAGGGTGAGGGTGTAGTCGTCCTGATTTCACCTCAACAGGCTGCATGCATCTTAGGCCTGAAATAAGCAATCATAATCTTGGTGAAGTCCGTAATGTACCATACATGTGGCCTGGTTCGGTGTTCATGCTGATGTCCAAAGGTTGTGCTTTACTGAAAGCGGCACTGAGAACCAAACTATATGACAAAATAAGAGCTCCGTAAATCTAGACGCGCTGACTAGCAAAAGGTTAGGAATCAGGTAAACTGGAAAAAATGAACTGCCCCGCGGTTTGGAGCTGTGGACATGCGGCAGCTAAGGCGAAATTTTCGGGGTGCCAATGTAAACAACTTTTTCAGTCCGTTAACTAACGAACTCATATTTGTTCAGAAGGTGTATTCATGGGTGTATTCGGATCCATCTCCTATGATACATCGCTACGTTAAACAGCAAAGAGATCTTAATATTTCCGTTGTCCTTTTAATAGTTTCGATGTTGAGGAGCTCAGATTAACTTTAGGTTACTTTATAGCCATCTCAGGAACACCCGTCGTTTTTTCATCAAACTTGATTGATGTCATAGACGAAAGTAGTTGACAGGTCATTCTGTTAAATAGACGTTCAAGCAGAACGCATTCCAACAGCGTCCTCAGTCAATCCATTTCTGGTGACTCCATGAGCTGACAGATGAGATCAGTTTGTTTTCGTGCTTTTGTCCAACACACTTTGAAAAGATTGATGAAATATTTGACAGTTAGGGGAAGAAATGTGAAACCCATCTAAAACTGTGTAAGCTTTTTTTCATCTACGTGATATGTTTTTTGAAATTTTAATAGGGGTGGTTAATGTTGTTGAATTTAAATTTCAATCATTTGAAAACAACTGGAGTCGATCGAAGATTTATGGTTTCAGCATGGTTTGGCATAATGAAGAGGGTATTACATCTGGACAAAATTTCGCTTCTAACATTAAGGCATCATAAGAAAAGTGACCAAGTTGCCAAAGGACCAGGCACAAACTACAATGGGCTAGCCAACGTATTATTCCGTGTCGGACAAGAGTACTTAGTTGCATGAATTTTAGCCATGCCTGAATTTTACTCCGTTCGGTAACTTTCGAGTTACTTCCCATGTTCCCCGCGGAGTCTTTTGCAGAGATCAATAAAATTTGCAACTGCCTGACGTATTGGATATCCATCTAATGAAAGTCTAGTTGCAATCTACACCTGGGCTGGTCTTTAAACGAGGAATACTACCCATGGTGCCCAAAATCGCTGCGCAGGTCATGCAGCTGGTGGGCATAGAGTAGGAATGGGCAAACCAACAGGGAATTCACACGAATATCAGGCGACGCTGAGGCTCCACGACGGTGGTACCTACACCAGTCACAGAACATGCAACGGATCTGAAAACTGTGTAATATTTCGGACCACAATTCAAGATCACACCATAACGATTGCATCTACGATCACCAGACATTTCACTGTTAGTGGAATAGAGGACACATGGTTGGTCAATATAAGTGCAGCAATTCTATATGTACCGAGCTGCCATAGGGTGGTCGTCAGTCAAGCGGTTGCCAGCCAAAAGAGACTGTTAGAACGAGTGAGTCAGATTTGACGTATAAATCCCAACCCGATAAAAACTTAGATTATCCGTCTCCCTTTTCCAGCTGTCGTAAACCAAAGGCAGGTAAACAGGAATTGAAAACCAGCTGGATTTCTGCGGGAGATCCGAACAACTCCAAGTTGACATTCTTCTCCAACTGAATGTGATACATTCATTGCATTATGTTTCAGTTGGTACGATACGCCAGTACCATGGTCAACCATTTTCAGTCACCTTGAGAGTAGTATGTCACCGAAACATCGTCATTTGAACTTGGAAGCTTGAATTGTGTTCGCAAAAATTGATTTTTGCTATATTTCGTTATTTGATAGCCCATAGTTAACGGGTAGGTTTTAATTTAGAGCGCGTGAATCGCGGACAATTCACTTGGGTCTGTATTAGTTAAACAAACTGGATGAATTGGCATTAGACAGATTTGATGAAAGTGGTGTTAGATTGCCCAAAAGTGCCTCTAATTATGTACATAGTCTGTGCGATTGAATTCACCCATCAGACGACTGTCATTATAATGCTGACATTCAAGTTATAACTTGTATAGGAAAAGCTACAACTGGTGAAAAACGCCTTGGTGATTGTTGTAGAATAAAATATCCTACTATTCACCAACTGTTTGAATTGTGACGCATTTCGCATACCAGCCATACAACTAAAACGTCTTTTTATTTCGTGAAATGCCCTTCCTGTTTTTGGAACTGAACATTTAACATCTTTTGTTAGCCACTTTCAAGATATCATCCTGCAAATGAAGTCAGCTAGTTTGATCCCAGTTGGGAACCGCCATAAATGCTCAAGTCACGAAACTCTAGGGGGATTCGAATACACCCCCCAAACCCACCCCAAGTTCTTCGGCCACGCAATTTTGTTCGTCAGTGTAACCAGCTCGCATATAGACACAATACGGGGCTAATCACCCTTAACCTTCGCTTGATAGGCCTGTAACGGTCATTTTCCTGTTTGCTCAACCAACTTTGCTGCCTACCCATTTGCGCAAAGTAACGGACTCCTCCCGAAACAAAAATGGCAATTCAGACTCCTATTGCAGATTGTCGGGTGCAAGTCCAATCAAATCAGCTGAATGGACCACCAATTCCTCAACAGTACTGAGGTTGTAGCTGGTCTCGTCAGGGAAGTACCTAAACCGCTGCAAATGTCAGTCTGATGCCTTTGTTCGGCACAGTACCATGAAATGCTAGAGTGCGACAAGCGGTGATATAACTTGCTCGAATGAGGGTGTTCGAAAATCTATGATCGGTGATCCATGAACATCCTCATCAATGATGGGGTATACCATCAACATTTCCGAGAACTTTGATTTGTGTGATACCTAAACCCTGCAAATGTCAGTCTGATGCCTTTGTTCGGCACAGTACCATGAAATGCTAGAGTGCGACAAGCGGTGATATAACTTGCTCGAATGAGGGTGTTCGAAAATCTATGATCGGTGATCCATGAACATCCTCATCAATGATGGGGTATACCATCAACATTTCCGAGAACTTTGATTTGTGTGATTTGTGTCCTGAGCACACCACCAACTGGGACATTTATACAAAGAAGTCTCTAAAGTGAGAAAATAGCCGGCCTATGACAGAGAATGGCTTCCAGGTTTTGTAAATGGACTGTTACTGTATTTGGCATTTAACGCATTCAACTAAAACAGCTACAGACTGTCGGACGTCGGAATTTCAAAAAAACACATCAAATACCACTTTGCCGAAACGCATAAATACCTGGAAATGGAGTGACTAGGAATGTTAGGTAGACAGCGACCTATTAGTGAAACGGGAATACCCTACGCTGAGAAGTTTTTTATTGACAAACACAAACTAAGCAATTACACGCTGAAGGTTCTCGTGCGTCTACTTGAACTTCAATAGGTATTCACTGACCAGTACATAATTGATAGCGAACACTGCGAAGCAGCTCTCAAAATTCAGTAATAAACTTCACTTTCCGTCTGATGCAGGGCCGAGTTTTGACATGACCACAGACTACTCCCATGCCTCACTAATAGTATACGCCGTGAAACCAGGTCTAAATTCCATCGTTTAACAAAAAGACAAGACAGTTCAACAGTTTTACTCAAATTTCTATGTTCTTCCGATCGATAGTGCTTCAGTGATGGTTATTCGTGCTCTGTTTGTACTCTCTAAAACATATGGAAATAATTCTGCGCGTTTCTTTGATGGCCGATCTGAGCCCTACTGATAGGCGAATATAACCAATGTGTTTTCTAACTTATCCACAAACCAGTTTCTGCAATGCGCCTATACGATTTTCTAGGAAGTGCTTCTTATTCATTAATGCCTGGGCAATACTATTACGGTTACTGGTTATTTTCTGTATCTCTTCACCTCCTCAGGAACTCGATTACTTACATCTGAAATAAGTAAACCTAAGTATAGGCAGTGTCCAAACGTGGATTCAAATTGTAATTTAAATTCAGCTGGACAAATAACAGTAACGGCATATAACGTTCTGCGAATGAAGCGAAGCATTGTTATGGCAACCCGTCACAGAACCTAAAGGACACGAAATCTACTCATGAGTGGCGCTCAGTGTCGCGTTCCCATCAAACGTTAACATGCAACTTTTAAAGTATTTCTGTTCTGTTATCGATCTTGCGTGAAGTCGTGAATTTCCCGAACTCGACTGATTAGTCGCACATTTGCGCGCGCTCAGAAGCTTCGATATATCATCGGATAACAAGCACATGTAAGCTAAAAAGCACCTCAAAAATCAATGTCAGCCCCACCAGGGTTCAGTCTGCTTTCATTACGATATACCGTGAAAATAGCAATTCACTTGAATATGAGAATGGACTGGATGGAAGGACTGATCAAATAGGTGATCAAGAACATTTTCAATCACAAACGCTGAACTTGCTCGTTTTCGCGATTTCTAGTTCAGTATTCTAATGTGTCACGTATAACGTTAATGACACATTCAAAATCCGCTTACTCACATCTATACGGGCGGTAAGTAACACCTCGATCTGGAGGGGAAAATTGATTGGAAGCAAATATATTATCACATGTGAATATACAGTTTGGATTGGCTAAAAGCTTGTCAATGTCAGAATTCCTGATTTTGCACGTGTGCTGTCCAAATTAATATATTCAAATAAGCCAACATCACCAGACTATGAAAAAAGTAGACGCGTAGCTTAAGTCCCATCAAACGTCAATCAGGTAGAATTATTCTCTCTACGCAAAATAAGTCTGATTACGTGGAAAGCGTCCAAAAGGGCGGCAGATTTCTTTCCTACACATGAGCAGATGAGTCCTGTCTGGAGTGTCTAGCTTGCCCCAGTGCCATACCATGTTATTTTCCAGTAAGTGACATTTCTCTGGAAGAGCGTTTTTTTGTGCGGTCAGTAAAACGTTTTTACTCGTCAGTCCCTTATTTTAAACGTAAATCAAATGTTTTCGGAAAATTTTGGTGACAAACCACCAAGGTTGTTCTTCTGAAGTTTCTTCTGAATGCAGAAGAATACCAGACGCTGGTCAAAGGCTCAGCGATGGCGGTACATGCCTTAGACACGGGACATAGATCTGGAGAATGTGGAGGCTTTAAGACGGGTACTGCGATTCACACCACGCGGCTCAAACCCGAGCCAAATTAGTTTTCGAATAAGTGTATTTGGCCGATTCCATCCGGCCAATGTGGTTTCAGCAGAACAAAAAGTTGACGGACACTCAAGGAATGCGCCTCTGATGAGCCCCTAGGAATGGCAAAACCGGTCGTGCGTTGTCGAAGCGGCACAAATTGTCCACTTTTCTTACCACGTATACTTTATGCGTATCTAAGTCATTTCGAATTGCCAAGAAACTTCACTTGTTTTTAAGGCTACTCCGAGCTTGCCCCAAATTGCGTTTTTTTTCAAGAAGTAGATTATCAATACAGTCGCAGCTGGTGTGCTCAAAACAATTTATCACAGAACGCAATAGTGAATTGCTTTTACCGTGGTCTGTCAGCGTATCTAACTACTCGGTGTCCGATCAGATTGTCCATTTGCAATCCACTGCATTTAATTTGCAAATCAACTTGGGTAGACTTTCTAACAGCTTCATCAATTTCAACACCGTACGCTCGAACTCCATGGCCTTCCAACCAGAATGTATATCTAGTAAGGCATTACTATCATAGCGGTTCAGCAGCAAAAACCCTTCGGCACTCAGCTCACATATCGCCTGAAGGAAGTATGAGGTCTGTCAGGTTGCACAAGCCTAGACAGGAACAGTCAAGACACCAGAGCTGGACTGGAGCCACGAAGATTTCGAGCAGTAGGTTGGTCTCATAACCACTGATTTCCCTTGGAATCAGGTTTGGTGTGACGATCGTGAGATTGCTCTTTGTACATTCTTCTCCATTCGATTTATTTGCGTTCTCTTCTCAGTCAATATTCTGAAAAACTATGCGACTGAGAAGAGTGGGCAGCCGTGCGCAATTCTTCCAACAGCGAATTCTTTGTATATAACCAATACTTATCAAGATCTTAACATTACTCCAGTAGAGAATGTTAGTCTGATGATCGAGGCCTTACTCCTCTTCAGAAGCATAAAACTCTCCGGCTCCTTATCTGAGAATCAAATATTGGGAATCTCATGGCAAAATACTATCTTGGTTGACTTAGGGCTGACACGGCCACCCGTCAGGTTACTTGATTAATTTATACTGAAGCCTTGTTGTAGGCAACAGCTACAGTGTGGTGGTTTAGGATGATTTCAAAACGATCTGCTGGTTTCATTTGTGGTTCGGGAGTTCGCGTAGGAACAACCGTTCTTTCATCTCTTTTGTCTCGACAGTTTGACAGACGGTTATTTCGAGATATAATCCCCGAAATGCCTCATAAATCCGGACCAAAAGTGATGCCACTAATTTGGTCATGGCCTCAGGCGATGAGAATTTTTGTCTTTTCCTATACCGTATCAGTAGCGATCGAAGTCACCTAGGTCCGGATGGCACTTTTTTAATCATCGGTAAAAATTAATTTCTTCCATTCATGGTCCTGTAGAATATGAACCAATGTTGATCTCACTCTGTTCTCTGTGGAGAATTTTCATCGTGAAACTTGTATACTGCTAAATCAGAAAAAAAATGCGCTGCGTGAGGCTCACATAGTCAAACAAACTGAGCCAAACTTTTGCACCAAAGTTTTTACGACCAGCCTGCATTCCGGACTGAGTTTTCGCGTTTTAAGATGACAGAAATACGATCAGCGGTTATCCTTGAACTTGAAACATGTATTTGACAGGCAATGTTGTCACAATGTCGCCACAATGAACAAAATACCTATGCCGCAAAACCCCACAATTGCAACCAAAAAGCTGCAACCAGTGGGTTTCAAGCGTGTGCCACGCTACCTGGCTGGGAAGTCCTGACTGGCGGGTCACAACCAAAATAGTTACTGGGTCGTCGTTCGATGAGTCGGGCACACCAATTGCATCGCTCAAGTGTGAACGCGCTCAGACGTGAAAATTAAGATGCGTCCAACGTGCGTTGTTGGAGTAGTGGTTACACACTCGCCTCGCATGTCAGATGTCTGGGGTTCAAATCCCGGCACGGCCATTGGATTATGCACTGCTGATGAGCTCTAATAAGAGCGAAGCTCGAGTCCAGTGCTTCCCTTTGGTGTGGACACACCGGAATAATTACGCCAGAACATGAACATTACCGTTCAAATGAGAGTTGTGTGACTATGAACAAAATATCCCACCGCAGTTACCCGTTCAACCTACTTTACCCATCCACTGTTGAGAAACTTGCACCAATAGTTGATGGCATACGTGACGGACATACCTAGTCTTACGAGCTGTTATCTTCTGAGGGTAGGGTAAATTGACCCAATATCCCCAACCTTCAAGAATTTCAGCTGAGACAAATAATTATTAAGTACACTGTGAATATGAAGGATATCGTGAGGGATGAAGACACACTCGTCACTGGTAGACCTGGTTGAAGCATCCTTGACTTAGAAACGGTGTTAACCGTGCTTCAGTACACACGACCGCATTTATTTGGTATATTCGCTCTAACAGCTGACTATCTGAATGGCTATGCGTTCGTTAACATTATATCCTCTTCGGTTCTTGGTTTATGTGATATTGACCTGAAGGCGAAGATGAACGGCATGATCGTTATACGTAGGCAAGCCAGACAGAGCGTTCTACCATAGTATCTGTTGTTATTCCTTAGATATAACGCAAAAACCATTTTCTCAAGTAAGTATTCAGGCGACTGAAGTGCCGAATTCCTCGGTAAGAAACAGCTGATGAGTTACTAGTCAGTTAAACAGGGCGCGTCGAACTGAATGAAGGTGAGACGAGCTGTATTGCATGGGGCGCTTTTTTTCACGCCACCAATACACAGCTTCCTCATGGTTTATCCAAAACTAGTTTCATAGACTCTTTTCTCGTTGCTGAAAGCCGAAAACACTGGGAAATTTACACGAGATGCTGAAGCTGATTTCCGAGTGTAACATGTTATACCCACTCCAAACCCAAATCACTACGACCCCTATCAAGTGAATATCACGTGCAAATTTCTCGTTATCAGTCGGACCTAATTCTCTCATCAACGTTCGCATAATCTGCCGGTTTCCGGAAGTTGTTGGACAGGTCAGTTAACCTAATTCACACAAAATCGATGAACCAGTTAGTTGGCTGACTTCACATCTATTTGAAAAAAGGGTTTGTTCCCCCCTTCCTCATAAGAAATTAGTTGTCCGGTGAGCTCACATCGCTTTCCATCAGAATTTTAGTCCACTCATCAGTTTTCTACGGCTGAGCGGCTTCCTATAACTTGCTTTTCGTTCAATGAAATAGGGCTATTATGAGGCAGACGCTTTGGACTTCACTCATCATCATAACTCGACATGTGTACATACAGGACAAATGACAGTCTCTCGATTTTCATTCTGCTCAGCCAACCGTTCATAAAAACTAACGCGTCAGGAGAACAACGGGGTGAGCGATATGGCTCATTGACTTTTGACGTCTGCATATTAATGTTCACGGAAGAAATATACGCTACAGTTTCCATAATGTCATGGATGAATAAGTGATACACAGTGTAGGGTGAATTTTGTGAATTTTTCACTGTCTTCTTTACTGTCTTTCAGTGATACAAGAAGCACTGCATCCTGATGAATGTCTTGTTAAATTCACTTCAAAAGGAGTGAAATTAACTTCGATGCCTACTTTGTTCCACTTTACTCCCAAAACTAGGCCGTTCCTAAGCATTTGCGGAAGGAACACTTCAAGGCTTTAAGCAAAGCGTTTAAAGTGTTCGATTTCTTTGGATCGAACTCCTTTGAGGGTTTCAGCCATGATAGCTTGTATTCTACATGACTCGTGACATTCAATTTCTTGATTGTATTGTACCTTGCTCCAGAATTTGTACTCAGAACACTTAAAAAGGAAGTATGTTCTGGTGGTCCCAACAAGAAGACATCTGTTGTGCAAGTAACACAATGTTACAATACATAATGCACAATTTGACAGAGACCTACTCGAAATTCTTTAGGCCAAACAATCATATTGTCAAAAATTCGATGATGGACTCTCCCATTTTTTGCACCAACCGATGGGTTTATAGACGACTATATTCATGTGAAACTTGAGTTAGCGGAGTTAATCTGAGCTTTAAATAAATCCCGGCTGTCAGGGCCACCTCAGTTCAAATGAGTTGTGTTCATTTAAGTCACTACTTGTAATATTGATGAAATTCTCAGATGGCCTATGTTGTATCTCTTCGTCTTCCCTGACGCTACTGGGTTATAGCCAGAAGACAAGAACGCGACCAGAAGGAACTGTATTAACGCAAGTACAAACTTATATATATATATGATTCACTTGTGACCGTATTTGATGGTCGATCCACTGTCAACCAAACGGTGTGTCTCCTACACGGCCACACGGTTCTCGGGAGGTTGTTCATTTGTCTCGATTGATCATAGATGACCGTCTGTGCGCTTGTGTACGGGCTGCCTTGGCCATGGAGTGGGCGTGAACTTTCTGTGCCCCCTTTTTGACCTTTCTCCGGCACATGCTGAAATCGGACGTGATTCAGACGTGCGAGTTTAATCGCACGGCCCTGTTTCACATGATTGTTCCGCTGCGCAGTAGGCCGATGCGCAGCCGTATTAGCCTATCATGGATTGCTCTTTTTAACGATTGTGAAATAAGCTTTTTCTTGAAAGTTCAACCGTCATATTATAACTCAATTGAAAATGTGAGCATTTTCTACAACCTTAGATCAACCGGCCAAAACTACGCTTAAGAACAGCCATGGATTATTCATGAATATTTCGTCGTGTGAGTGGACCCAATCAAACAAGTGAGAGGCATTGTGTAGTTGTTTCATCCCTAGTAGGTATCTCACAAAACTCCAGGGAGTTTCGAACTCTTGACTTCTTGACAAGTAGTTTGCATAATTAACCGTTGGCTTACCGTTTTGGGTAGAAACGCCAAGTTGCATAAACCTTCCATCTGCGAGGTGGTCACTCCAGGAGCCAGTCAAGTCAACACATCTGGCCAAGTTGTTCATTGATTGGAAGATGAGTAGAGCTGTAGCCTGTCTAAGTGCGAATTAATTACACTTCTGATCATTAGCTCGTGGCTGAACAGTTGAATGTCGAAACCGTTCACCGGGAGGTTGAGGGTTCGAATCTATCTGGGAAGTCGTGAGATGCCGGGGGGGGGTTCCCAATAGTGGCGAAACAGCCGTACACTGCTTCTTGGCGTTTTAGCCTAGACTGGCTTCACTCACACGAAGTAGCTTTCATCAATGTAGCGGGTTTGTACTTTGTCGAGTCCGCGGATTCATCTGTTCGTTTTTATTTCACATTCGTGATTTAATTTTTTTAATCATGACTGAACCGTACTACGGAGGGAAAGCTAAGTACCACTGTTGACCTGGATATCCAATCAGAGCACGCTAGAAGAGGACGTACAATAATTTGAAACCCCCAAAGATTTTGTTGTTTGTCGATGGTCGCGAAAACACTTCATAAGATACACACTATGTTTCAATAACTAGCTTGTTACAGAGAAGGTCTTGTGCCACTTAATGGTATACAAAGTTTTAGCCCCACTTATGGCACTCGTTGGAGGAGACCCAGTCTGAACATCGTCCCTTTGGAAGATGCTTGCCTGAAACTAAACCGGACCGTTTGCCACTCTTGATATTCAGATTAATGATACAACGATCAATAGTTAAACGGATCCAGACGATGAAAACCACTTTAAATGCTGTCGGTTGAGTAAACCATCAATGGGCTCATCAAAAGCTTTCGGTGGGTGATATATGGCTGCAGTGCAGACCGCATGACGACGTATAGCGGCACACTGAAATGCATTTTATCTTGAAATTTTCATTCTTCTATCATCACGGGATGAAGACCTACTCAGATGTAAGAGCCACCGGAGTCAAGACCGGTCATAGTGAAAACTGATATGGAAGAGAATGTTGGCAGCTCAGATAGCATAGATGGTTGTTGGTTTGTTCCCTGAAGTGGGCAGTTTAATTGCAAATGTTTCATCTCCAATCGAGGTGAGATCATCAGTGCGTTGTTAGGGGGCGTGGTGGAGCGTAGCGACGATGAATTGGTGGTTGCGCGTTGAGTATTGGTGTGTGTGATGATATACATGCCGCTAGCCTGGGTTGACCTTCGATTACGATTGGTTGTTCGGTCGGTCGGTTCCATCGGTTGTTATGTTATCCTGTGTCCTGATTGCTCGATGACCACGTGAACTGTGGTCCTGACATCCCCTGCCATCGTGTTTCGACCGAAGCTGGAGTGACCTTTGTCGCTGACCTCTCTGACTTATATCTTGTGACTTCTGTCGATCCAAGCGGTTCCTTGCTTCTTGATTTGTGAATCCGATATTTGGCTCTCCTTGAGTAGTTCGGTGGAGGAGTTGTTGAAGCAGACCAGTTACTTGAATGATTCTTGATTTATCCGATATTTGGCTCTCCTTGAGTAGTTCGGTGGAGGAGTTGTTGAAGCAGACCAGTTACTTGAATGATCCGTTATACGGGAGACAACCAATTATCTTGCTAAAACTGTGTTAACACATGCTTAACCAAGGAAATTGCTTTTCGACATATTGCTTTCTTGGTCATGCATATACAGAAGAGAGAAACCTAATCAAGAGCTGATCAAGTCTCTCGAGGTGAAAATCAATGACAAACTGGTCGAATTTTTTCTAGTTTCATACGAATCCTTGAAATTGACGTTTGGGTCAGGAAAAAGAAATCGGTGCTGGGGTCTTATAAAGGTTTGATGTTGAATTCAATTCACTGTGCACACAAAACTAAATCTGATACGACCCTACACCGTGAAATCATCTTGAGTTAGAACGGTTGATTCACGGATGAGAATGGATTCTAAAAAATTTCCTTTTATCACCACCCCGGCAAACCATAAAACGATCACATTAACCTGGGTTTTACTGATTCAAATTAAATTGAAACATAAAAATCACTAGGTGACCAAATTCCAGCTCAAGATAAAGAAAGCAAGTTAGCAGAAATTAAGGGCTAATGACATTCCAAAGTTTGCTTGGATTTCCTGTTTGGATGTCAAACAAACAACCCGTTCGGAACGTTCACTGTGGAGTGTTTGCACAAGAATTGTTCTGACGGATATAGAAAACTAAAACCATTCTGGGCAGAAGTCGTACGGAACAGATGAAGTCATCTCCACATACATGTCAAAACGTGCTGAATTATTTTGGTGTGGACCATGCTGCTTTCTCTCACGTGATTTAATTGCTTTTTGTATCTAGCAGGTTAGTAATCAAACCTAACATGTAACCTACAATAGCCCATCGCGATTTGCTACATATCTATTATGGCAGGAGATTAATCGTTTCTTTTTTCACTGGATAGAATAAGTATAATTTCTGGCGGGGAGGCGTGGGAAGGAATTGAACACTCACGGACTTCCTGTTTGATTAGAAACCAGCGAATGGTATTCGATGTTTGCCTTTAATTGGATTTTTGGTGGTTTTAAAAATCTCCTGAGATTTTGTTGTTAACATAGGATGACCGGGTAGTTACTGTTAGAGTGTTTCGATTATAACGGAATAAGGGTTTTAAAACTGACTAATCTGGTCATAAACAGTCCTAATCCTCCCTCTTAAGCAAAATATGGTGATATTCTTTCAATGGTTGTTTTCTGCCCTGAAAAATTAGTTCTGGCGACCGTTCGGTGCTCTCTTATGAGGTTGGATACTTCCGAGATGCATAACCACAGAACCAACTCTCTCCTCCCTGAGAAGTGGCTTCCTGAATCGCTAGATTTCCCAGATAGATAGATAGCCAGATAGGCCGTTACTTAGACCGACGGATGGATAAATGGGTAGACAGATAGATAGATAGATAGATAGATGATAGATAGATAGATAGATAGATAGATAGATAGATAGATAGATAGATAGATAGATAGATAGATAGATAGATAGATAGATAGGATAGAAGAATGATAGATATGTTGTTAGATATATAGTTGGATAGATAGATAAATAGATATACATTTAGATGGATGGATAGTTAGATACATAGATAGATAGATAGATAGATAGAAAGATAGATAGATAGATAGATAGATAAACATATGAACAGACGGATTAGATAATCAAGAAAATAAGTTTCGCCATATGTACTTGCGCCTGGCTATCTACAAACTTGTTGAGTTTTCATATTGTCCTCAACAGTTTTGTCTGATTAGAGTGGTGCTCCAAGAAATGAACTGTTCATCCGATCACCTTGTTATTTTTCGGCTGTTTCAGAAAAATGCTGAGGAACATCGCCGCCACGTCCTGCGTCACCTGGTCCGTCGGCACACTCAGTGAACGTACGCCTTGCCAACCTTCTAGTCGGTCACACGTAGGCCTACATGAAGTGGACCACACGCCCCGTAAGCCGTTGTCTCTGCAGGACATCAAGCTCGACAATCATCAAGCATATCTCTGGATAAAATGTAGTACCTTGGGGTATGTATCATCAAGACATACTTTTTTCTTTTATCGCACTGTGAAAAATTACACTTGGTGTGGCTCAGCAAATGTGAATCTTACCGGTTTGATTTTCATTTGTTCAATTTGGGTTCGTCTTGTGGATTTCTCACGGAAATTGCATTACTTCGTTTACCTTCTCTGATAATTATGGCTTGAAGCAGAAACACAAACCGTCCGGCACTAGAGAAATAACAATGGATCTACTGCACAAATTCCTTTTCGACTACCCGGCTTGACGTCAAAACGTTTATTTTAATTCAGAAGCTATTTGTTAAGTAAACTCAAATGTCATATCAGTGCGGTTGGAAATATGAGAATAGCGGCTAAACTAGCGACACCAGTTAATTTGGACTTTTATCGCCAAGATCCAATAACCTGTGGAGGTGTGTTTTTGTGCGAGTGGGTAATGTGTTAGGTTCCCAGACGCTGGCGGGGGAAAGACATGGATATCCGAGCCCAGTAATACAAAACTAAACAGGCAGCACTTTTCACAGCCGATCAATTACATCATTCGACATTTTTAGTTACCGATTCGTAATCCGCTCAGTGCTGGCAAACCCGGTTCTTGGGTTAACCTTGCTTTCTTTTAACTGCTTAATTCTACTGTTATGTGAAGCCATAAAGCAGTGATATTTGGCTTGTCCAGCCCAAGTCCAATTCAATTTCAAGAGAGTGAGAAACCTACGTGATTATCAACTGAGTAACAAATGATCGAGCTGGCGTAGCTATTAGCTGATGGTACTTGTAAACATCAGATGTCTCGAGTTTATGGTCACTAGTTCCGATGATCTACAAAGATCACTCAGTTTTGATGAATGAGTTTGGCCAAAGTATATTATGGGATATGCTCAAATTTTCACGTTTCCAAAAAAGCTTTCAATTATGACGAATCATTCGAGTATTTCAAAACTTCCGTTACCAGTTCCCACAACCCGTTCTATAGAAGGCCCGGCAGAAGGGCTTTAAACAAAAAAACTAGTGCGGAAAACCTCCGTCTGAAAAGAAGTTCAAGTAAACCTGCGTGACAGTCACCTTGACTGGAATCAACTCAGTAATGATTGAAAAGTGATGTTTTATATAAATAGGAACTTTTAGGGCTAGACCTTTCTACCCAGCTGTGCTACTTTATCGCTCATCAGCAAGTACTTCACGTCGTTGGATCCAATGAAGCTGAGAAGCACCGTCCAGCTGTTTCATCCTTGTTGGGAATCATCAGTAGTGCTCATCTCACGAAACTCCAGTCGATACTTTCGAACCCACGACCTTCCGAGCAGTGGTTGGACACCTAAACCCCTAGCCACGAGCAGCTAACCAGCAGCATTCCTTGTCCTCACTTGGACGGAATAGCACAAGTTTATCTCTGAATACGTTTTTTTCAATTTGGATGCTGCAGCTGATTAGTTGTGAATGTGACTCTCCTAAGGAGGACAAAAAAGGCAAAAAAAGGCTGGCTCTTGTATTCTTGATGAAACTGATCGAATCCCATACACATCTTCGCTACCACTTTTTTTTTCTGTTTCCACTTTAATTAGCTAACCAAATCCGGTCACGATTCTGCCCCAAGTTCCCGACGGTGGAATCAGATAAAAATTACACACAAAAACATACAAACCTAGCTGGCTAATTCAAGTCTTATTACGTTCTCTAGATTTGTTACTCTTGATATATTTGACGGATTGGCTGGACTAGATGTCATGTAAATATATCGGATTCACCGTGAGAGAGTCCCTAGGGAGAACGCCCTGTTTTGAATATTAGGAAAAGCTCGTTCGGCTACTTTGGTGTTTACATTCCAAAAATGGAAAATCTATAGGAGATGCAGGGTCAATTTTTGAGGTTCTATTGGATAGAAAACGAACGAAGAATGCGAGGGTTTTTGAAAAGTGTTTGAATGTAATAGTAACGTTGAATGATCAAATTCGAACGAAGGCAAACTGTGGTTGTTTAAGTTGTTCCTTATTGAAAGAAGCTCACACATGCGAAGACGAGGCGTTGGTATCCAGCGGGGCAGCATATGAAATTATCCACTGTACCGAATTGTTCACAGACTAGGGCTAAAGCCATCTCCACTTGCCTTAATAGTCAGTAGTTTTGTCTTAATGAGAAAACAACAGGTCAAGATATTTCAATACACATACTAGTGCAACGGTGGATGCTACTGATGAGGCATACGAGTGATATGATTTCTCGTAACTCCGCTTTGTGCCTATTGGAATGTGGGATTTATTTCGGAATATGTAGAATTTATTTGTAGCATCCGTTTACACCTGAGTGATATTCAATGAATATCCAGGAAAGTTCAGGAAGACGCGCTCAAGAAGATCGACATTCAGTTTTTATAAAACAAGGTGCATATGAGAGTCTTGCTTTCCTGTCCAGTAGTCTGTAACTGTTCAGTTGGTGTTTTCTAATGAACAACTCCGAAACGATAGGCTTCTTCCTTTCACTGGTATGAAGACTGGTATGTGCTTTACACCATCAGAGTGCACGGTCACATAGCAAGACTATGCAATTACAACCAAAGTTGTTCTCATCAGAACGACGGGAGATAATGAACAGGGTTGCCCTACAGAGCTCCTGGATTCGATTCCTCAGTGATGTTGGTTTTTTCAAAGACCTTCATGGATGCACGTATCCTAGTTACTAACAGCAAGTCACATTCGCGCTGATTTGATAAAACCAAGAAAGCCAATCAACTGTAACAATGTATTTCATGTCGTCCGTGGGGAACATGAAAGCTGAGAGTGTGCAAGGGTTGCCCATGCTTAGACAAGAGCGGTTGAAACGCTGAGGTTAGGTTAGAACGACGGACATTCAGATCAACGTTCGCGCTTTAACCGCTCAGGTGTCTCAATTATGAGGTGATCACACGTAAACCATTGCAAAACTTTGGATTCAGCTGGCCGAAGTTTCTAATTGGTCCTGAAATTCAGTGCAAGTCCCAATTTTAGAAGTAAGATAGTGCCATGCACACCACTCCTTGAGCAGACCTGGTGGAAATATGAGGACTTATTCATATTAGCAGTGGTGCTTATCTGAAAAGAGAGTGTGAAAAGGACGATTTTTAGAGGGCGGTGAACGAATCCGTTCATATTTTCTAGATGTAAGCTACAGTGTCCGTTGTAAATTTTCCACCCCCTGTATGCAAGCCAATGTATGAAATCGGGGGTTCTCATGGGGATCTTCATTGTTCCAGAGCGAAACCCCATGGCACCTTCAAAACACAATGTGGATGTTGGCAAACTTTAGGCATGAGTAATTTGATCAGCTCTCGACTCAACAATGCAGGATTTTTTGGCACACTGTTCGAAAAGTTTGCAAATCATAATGTAGAATTCTGGAAGATATGAATTCAAAATAGACATCCTTTTGGCAGATATCAGTTGGTTCGCTAATAACCACAGTTTGGCAGATATTTTTGGCTCTCTAAAAGTGCTTCTTTATGTGCAAAAAATAGAAAGTAATCGTCTAATTTTAAGAGGCTTTGTAGCGGAAGTGGAACCAATCTGCGGCAAAGGTCCAGAAGCACTCTAACTGTTAAATTCAATCCTTGTTGGGAATTATCAGCGATGCTCACCTCACACAGCTTGAAGGATCGAACCCGTGACCTAGTTTGGACAATCCTCGGTCACGAGTGACTGATTGGCAGTTTGATTAAATCGCACACAGACAATTAAACACACTCATCCCTCAAGCAAGCAACTTGCATCACATGGTCACTCATGTTGCCTGGCCCCTCAAAGAGAATTTTCACTAATCCTTGAATTTCATTCTTCCCTGAGCCACTCGTAGATAATTTTCGGGTCAACAAACTATTATGGACGAATTCTTGAGTTTGTTCACTTGTGTGAAGGATGCAATATGCCCATTTTCTCGCCATGAAAGCCACTTACTAGGCTACCATCTTCCCTCCTTTGAGGAATCGAACAAAAATTTTCCCTCATACTGAAAACTTTTCTCACTGTCCAAAACATGTTTGTTCTCTTTCACCGTATCTATTTTTGAAGAGATGCTTGTCGATTTCTTGTTCCCGTGTCTGATTCCTCATTTGTTT
Organism: Opisthorchis viverrini; assembly: GCF_000715545.1. NCBI lineage: Eukaryota > Metazoa > Platyhelminthes > Trematoda > Opisthorchiida > Opisthorchiidae > Opisthorchis > Opisthorchis viverrini. The sequence continues at coordinate 73,005 of NW_008752081.1, read as the reverse complement.
ATTGCTGAAGTTCATCGAACTTATCTGACAGACAAGTTTCCACCCAAAAAGTATTGACCACGTAATTATTGGATCGCACTAACGGCAATTTTATGACCGGACAGTCCAATTCATTTTGTGTTCATTTTTCAGAGTTGTAACTGTCACCTGGAAGTATAATCGTTGGACTGCAACAAATCTACACCGCACTACACTTCAGAGGGATCCTCGATATTAGCAGCGACATTCTGCGCATATAGCAAAACAAGGATTCCGGTATTCGTTGTCCCATAATTTATCTGCTGACTGGTGATCAGCTACCCGCGGCTAATGCAGATGGACGGTATTTGTACAGTGCGAACGAGTTTGTGGTTGTCGATTCAAGACCCGTGTCCAATTAACAGGAAATTCTAATTTTTCATTCTATGCTGTATGCTTTTTTCTGGGGGTGGGCGGCAATCAGAAAGGAAAATCAAGTCGGAGCGAATTCAATATGCAATCCGTGCGGCTTTCAGAGTTAAAATAGTTGAGTGTGCATTTTGAACAGTATGCTCTGACTGGAAAATAGGTTGGACGAACAAGTTGGAATTGAAAGACTTTTATGTATGGAGTCTAACGAAGGTCTGTGTGGACTCCGTAGTTGGAGGTTTAGTGACGAGTTAACTACACAGTGAATCAGCCGCCTATGTTCGATTTAGTCCATAAATGATACTCGGGAGAGTGCGAATTCGAATCTCCTTGAAGATTTCTGAGGTGTGCAATGTTGATTATTCCCAATAAGGATGAAACAATCGAACAGTGGTGGTTTTGGGAATAGACTGACTACAGACTTATATAGGTTTTTTAAAGCCAGAATTTTCATGAGTGCAGTGCTGTTGAGAACACCAGAGGGAGTCGGAGAGATTCAACTGGAAAAGTAACATTATGGTTTTACAAAAAGTCGCACAAGGACAGGAAAGTTAAGTGAGAATAGGACAACGGGGAGAATTATTATGGATAAATTTCTGGAAAAACAATCGGAAACGCACGAGAATCTGTCCGCGTGATAAGGTGTTTAATCAGTCGTACGGGTGGTAGGATCGGTAAAGCGCCGGCAATGAATAGCCGTGGAAACAGATCACGTGATTAACTGGTTAACTTTAAGCGGTAGCTGGCATGATCCTGTAACTCAACCGGGTGCATAATTTAATCGTAAAATAAAATAAATAGAACGGCAAAGCTCTACCAAACAAGAAATAGCCTGAATTTAGATTGTGTGTATAACGTTTCGCATAACACACCCCACGACCAATATGGTGTTAGAACAGATGTTCTCTTTCGACCATGGTCATTTACAGTGGTTCTCACGCCTATGTCGGAATTAAGCAGGAAGTTTATCTCAGTATACCATATGACGCTTACATTAAGGAACAGCGCTGGAATCTATATAAAAAAGCGTTGTCAATCCACGGTTTGGACAAAATTCTCTTATACAGTTGCTTCACTAATTGGGATTTAAAACGACCACTTATCTCTATTGATTCGCATTGATTTGCGGTGATTCCTTCGCGACCCTCCTTCCAAATCGCCACAATCTACACAAATATTTCAAACGCAACACCATGGATCAGCTCACATGAATGGCTAGGCCTCAAATAGTTGAATCCGGTGATGTTATTCTTTGTTCAAAGTTTTGCCGGATGATTTATCCTGAAGGGGAAATCAGTCTGTGCCGCAAAACCTATGAGCTATATCATTCGTGTTATTAATTATTAGAAAAAACGCCCAAAGCCCCCTGCTGTTCACAGGCCCTGCACACTCTTACTTAGGAAAGAAAACGTCTCACAAACATTCTGTCAGTTTGGCGGTCACTTTCTGACCATCTAACTCGATTCTAAGGGTTGAAAAATATGGGTGCTATATTTTGCTATCCGTAATCGAATGGCAAAAATTTCAATTATCAGCCAGACGGTCACAAGTTTATCCGTCTCTTAAAGCTCGGTAGATTTGCACACATAATTCCACACCAGAATAAAATAACCACACAACGTTCCTCTGAATTCTAAAAGGAGAAAACCTCCAAAAATGTTGAGTAAACTTCAAATCAGTTGTAGAATAATAAGCCAGTTGGAATCTTGGCAAGGATGCAGATTAGAAGAACTGGTTTGTCAATTTAGCCGACTGAAATTTTAGATTTCTGTTCAAATATACTTCAACCGTTTTTCAGTCATACTCAGAACCTATAAATATCAACAGTATTCTAAGCATTTGGCGACTCTTGTAGGTCGGAACATTTTGAACATCATGCCGAGAAGGTAACGTAGGTTGAAAGAGAGAAATCTGTGCGTTAGTTTAAAATTTCGGCGATGGTCATGTAACGGATATGTTGATGCCACCTTGATAAATAAAAGGAACTCGGTGGAAGTTGGATCCTATCGCGACACAAGCGTCTGGCATCGAATGTAAGCAAAATTCAGTGAGTTTAAAGGTAATCTTTTAAGGCATTATACGGTGACGCAGGGACCGGGTGACATGCAACATGCCCTGACGAACGCCCCGGTGGATAAAATCACATTTATATCAGTTCGAAAATACATTATTGATAAAGTATCTGTATGGTTGAAAATATTTATTTGAAAAATATCTAAAAAAATAGATTTTTCTGGGGTCCAGCTGAGCGTTCCTTTAGCACCAGCTTAATTTGCAGATGAGTTTTTTTTGCCAACACTTACAAAGAATCTGAATAAATGAGATATATAGGAACGACGTATTCGTTTGTTCTCCGGAGACATTGCTGACTTTCCGGGCCCACTTGACGCACACCTAGGAAAGCTTACCTGGCACTTGTAATAAAACACAACTGCCCAGCAGTAACTTGTGCTAAGCTGAGGTGCTTCTACGAGGAATACTCACATAAACTTGGCTTCAGGGCACAGGCAGTTGCACCTGCTCAAACTTGTATTGTGTTAGGTTATGTATCAGGGCGTCCAACTACTACAGAACAAGGAACAATCTCATGAGGAGCTTGGATATACATCCATTGAAACAGACAAAGTCCATTTAAATGTAGTATAAATCTCGGTAACTTCGAATTTTGCGTTCGGCCTTCCAAACAAGAGGTATTTATTTCATTGAAGCGGAATACTTGGCGAGTACTCACTCAGCTTATCATTAACGCTCAGTTAGGCGAGATGTTCTGAGTCGGAATCCGTCAAATTGAAATCAGCTGCCGTGGAAAAACGACATATTTAAAGTTAAATAAAGGAAATGTTTTGTCTGGTCCACACTGTGTTTCGGCCCTTAGTTTGTGTGGAACTTCAACTCCAAAAATTTTGTCAGGCTGAGGATGGGTGCCCATTTGTCCATGAGGAAAATGCCACGGAACAGGACGCTTTGAGAGCGAATTCACCCACTGATTTGGCCCTTTAGTGCCTCATGCAGGTCGTATATTAATAGAGTCATCGCACAGCCAACAAATGCGGTGCTTATGAGAGACAAAGTTTTAAAAACGGCAGCAGTTACTGTGTTCATCTTAGTAGCATATTGGACCAAGTGACACTATCGATTAACTCATCATTGATTCTTTGGTATATACTGGCAGTTCAATACAGTTGCCAGATTTCGCATTCTTCACGCATTCACCGGGACTGTGCTACTCAACACGACGAAAGGCTAAATAT
>NW_008752081.1:46407-64107 GCF_000715545.1 Opisthorchis viverrini | reverse complement strand
GTTCTTCCCAGGGTCCTCTCAGTTTTCCAACAATATACCAGACACTTCAGAAGTGCCCTAGGTCTGACCCCAATTGCCTTCTTGTTGTCAAAATAGGATTTTCGTGGGTTCGGTGATAAAAGTGATCGGGTAACCGTTCCTCCGGATGAATCTGCGTAGGCTTTTCTCCTCGCTTTTTTGTGCACCAAACTGTTACGGGGTGTCTCAGTCTGCTTGAAAATATTCCAGATGTAGTTTGTCTTCTATAATTCCTGTGAAACCTAAAAATTTCATCCATATATTTGGCATTTCTGCAGGTTGCACTTTGTACTCTTTCATCTGGCGGACTCGTGATGGAGATATCCATGAATGTTTGCTCTCCACTATCTTCTTTACTGCTGAGTTGGCTGTTGTCTTAAACTATGTTTGTAAATTGTCATGTTTGCTGTGGTTCTTTTCAATGACAGAGGTCTCTTCTACGTAGAAGATCTGTATTTCTGGATTTATGGCTGGAACTACAACCGATTTTAGCTCTCACATTGTGATTTCTACAATAACTCTTGAGACTGGATGCACTACCGTTTACTACTACTATTACTACACTACTGTTTGTTCATGCAGAGGAGGTATGAAAGCTCTCNTCCAGAATGCCTCGTACTCATTCGCCAACAAACGACCAGATTTGCACAAACGTATGAATAGCCGCTTGCTTCAGTTCACCACTTGTCATCCATCGTTGCATTTTCGAGAAGCTAGTAACTGGACATTTCCCTGCGACCAAATTCACTAAATGATCCCTAACAAACGCCTAATACTAACCGAATCTAGTAGTTCTGTTTAACTGGGCAATGTTATTTACAAGAGGGTGTACTGAAGAAATTTTCACCTGGATTCCGTTGCCACCGGTAAATTCATTCCCAATAGTTTCCCAGAATTTTCAATCATTCCCCGCGTTATCATGTGCAGCACATCTATGACACCTATTTGTCAATCTGACAGTTGTTTGCCAGGTAACTACCAGTGCACTTCACATTATTTTGACATCATCATATACTATGTACAAAGAAAGCGCTATGTAGGTATGTTAAAAATACACATAAAATTATGTATATTGCATGTATGTATATATATTGGTATATATATATTGGTATATAATTGGTATCGGTGGGACCAGAAAACCAATACTTTTCGAAAACCGGATCCTAACATTGTCCCAAAAACCGTTAGGATGATTCAGCAGCCGCAAAATAAAAAAACCGCACGTCAGAAAGATTCAAATCCAGATTTCTTTCCTGGCCTTCTGGTCAAAGCAAGTCACTCTTGTCCTCAGCGAATATACACTCATTTGCAAACTGATTTGGGTTTTCGAGAGACCCATCCGGGACCCAGCTGAATCTCTCGGTTTTGATGCTTCCAGGCAACTGAATGTGCTGCACCAGGCCGCATCATGTTTCAGTCGCTACACTATTCGGGATATCGCGATACATATATATTTTTGTAATGCACTACTCATAAGGTTGCTGAAAAGTCCTCGACAGCCCACGACCGGTTTCGCCCTTCTTGGGGCTCATCAGGTAGGCGCAGTCCCCGAGTATCCGTCAACCTTATGTTCTACTTGAAACCAAATTGCACGATTTCTCTGCTGGCCATCCGGTCAAAATGAGTTACTCTTGCCTGTTTGTTAACATTTACCTCTCAACATTCCCATGCTTCTCAAGTTCACTGGTACCATGTTAAACTTGGTATAAAGACCGATATTTTATGTGCAGGTTTACTGACGCGTAACTCGTTTCTGCCTTGGAGCTGACCATCCAGCCTTCTTACGTAAACAATGTTTCATTCCTTTCAACATTTGTTGCCGCATCTATGGATGTTCGTATTTCGTACCCTCGACCGATGGTAGCTAATTTGACCTCACCATCAACCAATTTTTTTCTAATTTTCAACTCAATGGGGCAAAGTGTACGGGGTTAAACTGTTGTCATCACATGTGATTACTGTTCACCTAGTTCCATGGGTAGATTGTGTCATTTTGAGGCGAACAGCGACCTCTTTTATTTGATCAAGTTCAGCTACCACTATGTGCGGCAGTGAAGCATCGGTGTTGAACACTGATGTCATTCTGTCGATGATGATGATGATTATCCGTATGTGCTTTTTGTTAGGACAGATGCGGCATCCGACCACAGGGAAAAGCACCATCAGGCTTGTCCACATCTCTCTGCGTCGGTCAGATGAGCCACAAGTGCACAAATTCTTGTGAACATGTAATCCGGGCTCCTAATCATCCCCGGAGAAAAAAGCATAATGGGCCGCTGTATCTCAACCTAATCAAATCCATACACCCTTTCCACCATATGGTCTGAACTCGTAATAACCTTCAACGTCGTCTCACTTCACGGGTCCAATCAATTCCCTCTCTAATGCAGTCTTTGATGGTAATAAAAGCATTCTCACTTGAGAGCAGTCAAAAGTTTCTGTGAAGTACTCATCCACTTTTAGCAAGGAACACGTCCGCCTGGGGTGTGAGAATAGAATAAATATGGGAATACTCATTGGTGCGTGAACGCTAGGCAGTCTAATAATCAGACACGATAATGGATGACGACGGGGTTGACGAACAGACCGCTTCTGCAATAAATTCTCAGCTTGGTCTAATAAAGTAGGTAAAACGGGAAACTGAATCCTATTGGTCTGTCAACGTTTTTAACACTGGACTTATGAGTTGTGTATGGCGTACCACTTCAGCAGCGGATGAGAGCAGTATATATACCTGAGGGTTGTCTGGATACTTTAAGAACCCAAATGGTTTAGGATGACTTCACAAACTCCTTTTCAAATGCATTTTTTGGTAACCAAACTTTACTCTTAAGTGGGAGATAAAGCCTTACGACCTTAGATGATTTCACGGTTACCTGAAGGTCCGTCGGGAATGCGACATCATGTTACTCTCTTGTGTCAGGATACAATTACATCCAGACTGCACGACATCAGTTTTTCTTCAGGCCGCTTAGAAGTGCTCGTGAAAACTTTCGGTAAACTGTCATGTCATACAGCCTGTGCAAGCTGCTCCACATACAAGCATAACGGATTAATTAATGAAGCTGAGAAAACATGTTTTCCTTTCCGCAACTGGAACTGATGAAAGGTCACGATTGACTTCCCTGAGAGAAATATTTCAATAAAGTTTCGTTCAAGTCAGCGGCTTCCAACGCTTTGTTTGGCACTCGCACGGAAGGGGGGTCACGAATCGTGATCCCCTTATTTCGTTTTTTCAAAGAGACCAGTATGGCACAAAACCCATTAGTACAGTTAATGCTTTTGACGATTTTAACCATGATTTGAACTTTTTGGGGGTAAAGTGATGTACCACATTCCTTGATAGAAGGGTTTCCGTAGTACTTCTACTATTAGGTATAACGGAGTTCTTCCGCTGAATCTTATCAAAATCAACTTGGTTAAATCACTGACCGACTGACCAGACCAGAGAGAATCCCTCTACCTTTTGTGGGGGAGAAGGCAACGTTAGTTTCAGTTTTCAGTCACACGGGGAACAAATGTTCATGTGTACTAAAGGACAAGATGTGCGCCGTCAGTAGACATTGCAAACCGGGTTTAAAATGTGCAGCTGAAATCTCATGCAACCATCTTTCTAGCGTTCAAGTTCAAAGAATCAGGTTCATGCTACGCGATTCCAAGATAAGTTTTAAGCAGTTTCGTTTCTGAGCAGTCGAGTTAAGAGCACCAACAGTTGAAGGTGAGGTGAATGAACAAAAACACCCGGCCAGCCAGCGGAGGTCAATGCAATGCAGGGAAAACACGTACATTAGCCTCATAACTATCGAAAACAACCCACCAACCCACTATTTCTTCCGTTCATTTACTTCGTCCTTATGTGTCTTGATTGATGTNCATCAGTTTTTCTTCAGGCCGCTTAGAAGTGCTCGTGAATACTTTCGGTAAACTGTCATATCATACAGCCACATACAGGCATAACGGGTTAATTAATGAAGCTGAAAAAAACATGTTTTCCTTTCCGTAATTGGAACTGCTGAAAGGTAACGACTGATTTTCCTGAGAGAAATATTTCAATAAAGTTTCGTTCAAGTCGGCGGCTTCCAACGCTTTGTTTGGCACTCGCACGGAAGGGGGGTCACGAATCGTGATCCCCTTATTTCGTTTTTTCAAAGAGACCAGTATGGCACAAAACCCATTAGTAGAGTTAACGCTTTTGACGATTTTAACCATGATTTGAACTTTTTGGGGTAAAGTGATGTACCACATTCCTTGATAGAAGGGTTTCCGTAGTACTTCTACTATTAGGTATAACGGAGTTCTTCCGCTGAATCTTATCAAAATCAACTTGGTTAAATCACTGACCGACTGACCAGACCAGAGAGAATCCCTCTACCTTTTGTGGGGGAGAAGGCAACGTTAGTTTCAGTTTTCAGTCACACGAGGAGCAAATGTTTATGTGTACTAAAGGACAAGATGTACGCCGTCAGTAGACATTTCAAACCGGGTTTAAAATGTGCAGCTGAAATCTCATGCAACCATCTTTCTAGAGTTCAAGTTCAAAGAATCAGGTTCATGCTACGCGATCCCAAGATAAGTTTTAGGCACTTTTGTATCTGAGCAGTCGAGTTAAGAGCGCCAACAGTTGAAGGTGAGGTGAATGAACAAAAACGCCTGGCCAGCCCGCGGAGGTCAATGCAATGCAGGGAACTTCTCGGGAAAACACGTTAATTGGCCTCATAACTATCGAAAACAACCCACTAACCCACTATTTCTTCCGTTCATTGACTTCGTCCTTATGTGTCTTGATTGATGTCTACTAAATCTTCTAACTCGTCAAAGTCTCAGTTCCCCAATTTCAGATTGCGATATTGGTGGTTCAGAGCGTTTCCACGTGCAGGACAATATCATGCGTCCGCCTGCGTGCGTCCGTGTGCGTGCGTGCCCGTGTGTGCCCGAGTGTGTGTGTGTGTGTGTACATATTCCCACTTATCTATTCTCATGCTCTATCTATCCTCGTGCTCTGCTGTCTCTCATGAGTTTGGGTTTGTCGCGCCATCAAAGAGAAGCATCCAGGTTCGGACGACATACAATCCCCACCATTCCGCTCGCCGTGTTCTGATGGGTAACTCTGCACTATGGCGATCAATGACAGGTGTGCGTATTGGTTGCTGGTCCCAGGAACATGGATAATTGAGTTGTGCTTTTCCATTTGCTTACCTGTCTATCAGCATAGTACCGTATATTTCTGAATCCAAGTTTTCTTTTTACTACTCGGATTCGTGCGACTCATGCCTGATTCTAATTTCTTGTTATGAACTTAAACTCAATGTTTATAAGTTCTCATATTTCCAGAAAATGCATTTACAGGAGAACTGATAGAAAGAGAGACAAAAGACGGCGCCTCTGAGGTAAGAGTGACATTTTCTCTCTCGTGTATACATTTAATAAGGCGTGCTTCAAGGAATATAGGAATTAGTATCAAGTTTCTTTCATTGATGAACATCTTGCCTGTCCCATTGTATGGATGTTGAGGGTATCGATCGTTGTCTGTCATTTAATTGAGTATAGTACATATTTTAAAGCGTCTATACGACACTACTCCATACCCCTGTGTCCAATTTTCTTATTTTTGAGGGTGTTCTTCCCAGGGTCCTCTCAGTTTTCCAACAATATACCAGACAATTCAGAAGTGCTCTAGGTCTGACCCCAATTGCCTTCTTGTTGTCAAAATAGGATTTTCGTGGGTTCGGTGGATAAAATTGATCGGGTAACCGTTCCTCCGGATGAATCTGCGTAGGCTTTTCTCCTCGCTTTTTTGTGCACCAAACTGTTACGGGGTGTCTCAGTCTGCTTGAAAATATTCCAGATGTAGTTTGTCTTCTATAATACCTGTGAAACCTAAAAATTTCATCCATATATTTGGCATTTCTGCAGGTTGCACTTTGTACTCTTTCATCTGGCGAACTCGTGATGGAGATATCCATGAATATTTGCTCTCCACTATCTTCTTTACTGCTGAGTTGGCTGTTGTCTTAAACTATGTTTGTAAATTGTCATGTTTGCTGTGGTTCTTTTCAATGACAGAGGTCTCTTCTACGTAGAAGATCTGTATTTCTGGATTTATGGCTGGAACTACAACCGATTTTAGCTCTCACATTGTGATTTCTACAATAACTCTTGAGACTGGATGCAATACCATTTACTACTACTATTACTACACTACTGTTTGTTCATGCAGAGGAGGTATGAAAGCTCTCAGTGTGTTTGGGTACACTGGGAAATACGAATTGTTAATGATATGGCACGCTAGATTGTTTTCCCCCAGCCCTGTGATGAGTGGAAGCGACCGAGAGCCAGACAGTTTCCGACATGGTCATGAAGTATGAAAGCGCTGACCCAGTAAACCCGGAGCTCCATCCCGTTCACCTGTCCGGCATGCTAGAGAATCCCAGTCAGCTGAGGAAACTCTTGTTAGCTTACACATTCTGTTTGTAATATTGGGGATTTGTAACACAATCGGTGGTCATCCTTCCACCGAACACATTTACTTGGTGAATAGAGACTCTGGACGAAAGTTTAAGCAAATGTTTCTCTGTGTATCTCAAGGGCCTGCCAAGCAATCGTTTGATGAAAGCCTCTCTGGTTCGGTTATTTTTCGCAGCCCTATTGTTAAACTGTCGATTATTTAGCAGTTGTGTTGTGGCTCTGTGTATTTGAACGGAGTCCGTCTTGCTTTATGGACAATCGCTTCTAACTGGTATTGAAAACCTGATCAACTCTCCTGTCGAGATGATTCTAGTGACTTTGAGTTACCAATCAGTGGTTTCCTCCCAGCTTGTTTCTATGATCAGTTCTATGTTCAACGAAACATGCTTAATAGCATATGGACAGCGCTTTGATGGAGTTTAAACAGCTAGTACATTACCGCATGAACTGTCTCTATTAAAGTCTGAACGCACTTCGCAATCTTTGTTGGACCGCCGAGAAAATATTACCGTCTGCTATAACCCTATTCTGGTGGGCCCTAGTAGCGCAGTCGGTTAGCGCGTCAGTCTCATAATCTGAAGGCCGTGAGTTCGAGTCTCACCTGGGGCAGCATATTTTCTCAAGCACGTGCATTAGGTCTCAATAATAGATAAAATAGTCAGATAAAATAGCCAATCTATGCTGAAAAGCCGAAATGAAATCTCCAAGTCTTCATCGCAATCTATATTATATTAATGCGGAAGAGCAGCTATAATCCTTTGTTCCTTAACTATGTTGTTTGCCCCATGTTCCTAATTAGATAGTGTGGTTGTGACGTGTCGTGTCAACAGTCATCAGTATATGTTGCTCCTGAACTAACTTTTTGTACAATGCCCTGCCGAATTCCGGAGTTTTCTATTTACTTTTAACTACTTACGAGCAGTCATTCCTAGTCCAGACCGGTAATCATCATCTTGTGCAACGAATCCGTATATTTGAACATCCACATTGGGAAAGCCAGAGCAGCCTTTTTGAACCTGCGCAAACTGCGGCGTAAGCGTTATACTAGCCTAATTGTCAAGGCTCGAGTTTACAGTGCGGCGGTGCACTCCATATTACCGTACAGATCAGAAACCTGGCAGCTGCGCGTCGAGGACATTGAATACTTTCAATGTTTGACCTTGTAGGGTTCTTTTCGCACGACCACGTGAACGGTGGAAGCAAGCCAGGGGAGGGTACACAGTAACTTTGCATCAAGGTNAAGCCAGGAGAGGGTACACAGTAACTTTGCATCAAGGTATAAAAGCCAGTATCAGCAAACTCAGCTGCGCTGGTCACTGTCGTCTTTCTGGATGGGGACCCCGAGACGGGTCACATCAATATCAGACATGACCCAGTCGCACCCTGAATGGCGCTCGTACATCCAAGCTGTTGCCTTTAATGCACAGCCCTCTTTCCATTCCTTCCACCTAATAGCCCAGTGATAGTCCTGTATTTGCGCACCAGTTTATCAGCTCCCGCCACCAATGATCAGCTTCCTACCTCACCTCCCCAAATGGTCGGTGAAAGAAACTTTGGCAGTTAGAACCACTGTACGACAACTACCCAGTTCTTACCGCTGATAACGATGATGATGATGAGGATGATGATGATGATGATGAGGATGATGATGATGATGATGATGGGTGATATGACTGTTTGGCTCGACGACTCGAACGACGACCCAGTTGCTGTCCCGGTTGTGCCGATCTATTGGCCTGCTTGTCAGATAGCGACAGTATTTTTCGAGTAGCTTTAAGCTGTTGCGGGATTTCTAGAATTCACGTTCACATCACTCATGTAAAAACTCGGATGCGTCCGGTGTGCGTTGGTGGAATGGTGACAACATGCCCACCTCGCATGTCGGATGTGCGGAGTACCGACTCCGGTATGGACAAGGATACGCACCGTTGATGAGTTTTGATAGGAGCGAAACTCAAGTCCAGTGCTTTCCTCCTTTGACGTATCAGGACAGGATGATGACTGTTCAAAAATGAGGTGAGTATGAATTCTACAACTCCCGTAGCCACCTACAACAAGTTCTTCTGCTCCAATCCACCACAAGAGAATTCGGCGCAGAGTCGGTCTCGATTGGCCGTATCCTCAACTGGTCATCCGGTGTTGATGTGTTTGACATTAATTTTCACATCACGAAATGTAGCCTAGAGTACAGTAGGTGTTTTGAATGGTTGAAATAGGACGTATTAAGCCACCCGAGAAATTCAACTAGAGGATGTAGTCTATGAAGTCTAAGCCGTCAGCAAAATCCCATTCGTATTGGCAATCCATTATATCTGCATTCACAATGGCACCCGTTCTTGTGATAAATGGTTGCATCTCGATAAATGGATTCCACAGGTGGTGTTTTTCGAAAGGTTACATAATTTAAGTGAGTTATTCGGCAGAAATTTGAAGTTTGTTGGATGTTTTTGCAGTCTGCAATCCATGAATATTTGACAGCTTCAGGTATATTGATCTTTGAGTATGATGTCAGCAGTAACCTGGGAAATGAGGACTCCAGGAATGGGATGGTTTTCAGTTTCCATCATGCTCATCAGCGTTCCTACATCCAACTTGAAGATTTCGAATTGAACTGCATAAATAAAGGCTGAGAATTAAATAATCTTAGGAAATAAGCCAATCAATCATTCTTGCACTCTAAACCAACCCCCGAATTCGACCTTCATCGAGCAGACATTCGGATATGGATAACATGTTTCACACATACAGTCTTCAGGTCCCAACGAATAAACGTGGCACCTCGTGCCCTAGCATCTGTTTCAGAGCTGACCTTTCACGTGGTACTATATTGATGGACACCCGCACACGGCCGGTAATGTCATCTACGGTTTACGCTCAGCTGCGTTTGCATTCACCTGAGTACCTTGTAACCGAGGCTATAAGACTGAAGGATGAACAGGGGGCAGTTCCAAGGCCACGGGCATGCCTATCTGGTAGCTGGTAACTGGAAGTTCAAGTGAATACAACTGAACAGTTAGGCCCTGTGGTGAGTACGGAGTCATCTATTGGCCCGCACCACGCAAGGTACGTATTCTAGTGACACAGATACCGTTGGCTTATGCCGGTCATCATTTAGATAGCCACAACCATGGTCAGATACGGTCACCTCCAGCAGAGGCAGGGGTTTATGGCTCCGGAACAACTACAGCAGTAAGACGCAGTTTTGCCTAAACATTTTAGGAACTCATGCATTTGAACCCGAAACTGTCTCCTGATAAAATGGCGATTGTGTTTCCAATGGACGAACTCAGAATAGATCTGCATGGCGTTCTCTAGTTACACTTCATTTGAACTGGTCCCATCCACACTCACTTCCAGGAACACTATAGTATTAGCACACTTAAAGAAGTGTACTGCGCAATACAGACTATTGTTTTTGAGACCGGATTTCTGTCAGTTAAGACGTTTAGATGCTTAGGATGAGCGGACAGATAAATTTGTGTCTAGGTCTTACTAGGTTTCTGATCTCATTTTAGCAATAGCCAATATCAAACGGGTTTCATCAGAATACTTTACGCAGGCATTCAAGGAAAATGGAGACTGAAACGGGACATGGGCCAAATGAGCTTTACCTCGCTCCTCTCCGCCAGGACTATCTTGGATTTCCCGATAGCTCTGATCCTTTGGGTGATTGTCCACTGTCACCCTTGAGTCGGAAAGGAAGTGAGATCGCTTTTGATTCTGGCTATGGAACTTAGAAGGGCTTAATGAACTTAAAGGCAAAGAGAGGGCTACTTCGGATGGGTTGGACAATATACGGTTGCAAATTCGTCAGCGATAATGACATGTTGATCAAAAAAAATGTTTCGCCGACCATTTATGAGAGTAATCGCGTAACCCCAACTCTGTGGGCTGTATTTACTGATTACGCCAAACTGTGCAATCAAAGACCTTATGACTGGAGATCTTTTAGACTACTAAACCTCGCTTGTTTGTTTCAAGCTTGACTGTGCCTTCAGCATTCCTATAAAAGTTAACCAAGATCGTCTATTTCTTTTTCATGTACTTCGCACCCTCAAAGTGCAAAGTCATGTTGCAGGACGTGCCGTCTCTGAACATGTTTCTACGGCTCTAACGGTAGTGTGACTATCGAAGTCATCGTACTAATCTCGAAGATCAGAATCCCGTTACTCAATTTCCTTGACCTATTATATCGGAGAAGGAGAACCACTGGGACCAAAAGGATGCATACACTTAACCGCAATGCAGGCTATTTTGTTGTGCCTGGGATGTCTGGCCACTTTGGTAGGGAGGAGGACCGGAGACACCTTCAGATTTTTTACTACCGACGTCTCAAAAGCATGGCTTGAGTTAGCTGGAACCAATGATTTTGTAACGAGTTGGTCGGAAGGCATGTTTTTGATGGCAAAGACCGTGCTTCTCTCAAAGAATGCATCCACCACTGCATACTAAGTTGGTTTAGCCATGTGTTACAGATACCCAGTCATCTCCAAGACCAGTGATTCGTTCCCTGCCTGATTCAGAGCGTCGGAAGTCTATAAGTAGACAGAATTGGAATAAATCAAGTGAAGTACATTCTGAAGAGTCTGGGTGGTGTTCACATTCCGGGGCAGGATACAAGTGATCCTTCCTCTGCTTAATTAGGAGCACTGAACGATATAGCGATACTCCCTTTTTTGATGTTCTGAACATTACTTCCACATTCTACTCTCGTTTCGGCATATCATACTTTGTTCGGTTCAACCAGGCCTGAAGCCCCAGGACTTGATCACCACTCAAATAAGAGTAGGTCGCGACAGTTCTTAACTATAGATGAACGACTGCTGGAGAAAGTCAGTGAACGTTTTTTATACTGCACAATGCACAAGGCGGAGTCGACGTTAGCACAAACTAAACCTAGAATTTTCTTTCCAACACTGTTCCATGTTCCCGTAAGAGTTTTGGGAAGCAACTGAGTAATATAATGCTTGTGGATCGGAAACTTTCCTCAGCTACAATGTTTCTGTGTCCAAAAACTGGTTTTACACTCGTTCACTACTGACGTATTTGAGTTATAGTCGTAAGCACCATTATCCCGGTCATGGACATCAACATCCATGTTGACATTTTTGATAATATGGTCCCCGTATCTCATAAAGTCTTAACTACAGGCATAAACCCATCTGTACTCAAGTTATTTCCCTCGTCAAAGGGATTGTCCATCAGCTGGGTGATAAATTTGCCGATGGTTTTTGGTGTGTGAGTGAAGGTAAAGCGCCATTAGCTAATCTGCCTTCCATTTATCCAAATGATCACCAGTGATCTGACAATAGGCACTTCCGCATTGCATCAGCTGAGTGACAGTGCAACTCATCAGTAACGCGTCAACATGTGAATAATTTATCTGCAACTAATTACCAGCTTCAAAATGTGTGAGAAGGCCTGATTGTATTCAACCCTATCTGATAGCTCGAACGCTGTTGTTAGGATGGATAGTTACTGGGCAATCCGAAGGTAAAGCCTGATAAGTTGAAGTGGAGATGAACGCATCTTTCGTTTTTTATTAGCTTCTTATTTGATCTATATCACATGAACGATCTGTGCGACCTTTCTTCAGGGGAACCTCAAGGATAATGCCTCCGAAATGCTCCAGAAATATGAAACACTTGTTAAATGTAAGAGAGTGGGTGCTCCCAAGGAGCGTTGTCTTCGAGAAAATTGTAAGCTGGTAACCGTGATGGAATACATCTACCAACTTATAATAAAGTAAACAGGATTTCCTTTGATTATAATATTCTACGTTTCCATTGACATTCTGAGTCAAGATGAAAAGTAGAGAAATCAATCATCCAGCTACTGCTTTGTTCACAGTAAGTTCATTGAAGTTCTCGCTAAAAAAATATTGGGTTCATATTTTTTATCATGCCACAAAAGTTGAGCTTCTTCAAAATAAAAATCGATCGGCAAACAGCTGCGTCTCAGGAAACTAAAATAACAGTTTTATGTGTACCTGACTATCAGTTAAGCACCAAGCGCTTGCTTAGCCGCTATTTCTGTAAGGGCCACTGTTAACCTCTAATTCCAGACACGTACTACATGCTGCGACATGTAAACCTGTCACCTGAGGACGGTTGCCTGTGTATCAAGCATGCATATATAGTCTAACCAAAGTTCGAAGCCCTTGTATTGATAGTTGATCACCTGTGGCAACCTTAGGACACTTTAGGTAATCTGAGTAAAGTTTTCTGTGCAGCCGAAGCAAGTAGAACACTTTTGCCCCTGCCATCAGACTAAAAAACTCTCTCTCTGACAACCGTAAACAAGAACTGGGATAAAAAGTTGGGTATTTTATTCAGTAAGTTATTTCTTCTGTACTGTTAGTGTTTTAAAGGAATCAACATTCCACCGGACTGTAACTCATTTGCGTTACTTTGTTGATGAGGCCGATGTGATCGGTAGGCTGTTCAAATATACCGAAAATTAAAGTGACGTGCAGCTGCGCAAGTGCGTCATGCGATCTCCTCTTCCGATGTTAGCACCATTTGATTGATTTGCAAACCACTGCCAGGGTTTCTACGCTTTTGTGCAGTTTTGATTCTTCTTCTGTGCTTAATTCCGGTGGAACAATATGTGTAATTCCGTGTTGTGTGACCAAGGCGGGCAAACTGAGGTAAACATCTTCCTCAATACCATAGAAGCCCTGTGGAATCAAATAGTGTGAACGGATGAATGATGAGAAGATACGCTTCGTATTCCTGTCGAAGTATCTTAAGAGCAAAGTTGAACACTTTTGGCAAATTACACAAAGCCTCAGAAATGGCCCTGTAAACTCACAGCTGATGTATTAACACTTTTCCAAATTCAACCCACTGTGAGAATAAAGAATATTATTCGCGATTAGAGACCGACTCTCGGAAACTGTGAAGACCTCAAGCCTTCATCAGTTACACTGGCCCTGAGCAGTGTCGTACTGTGTTTATGGTTGAAACATTTAGGTTAATAACTGTCAATCTGTGAACCCTAACTCAGTGCATCTATAGAGACAATTCCCCTCCTGGGATGAGAAAATCATTAAAGGAAGTAGTCAGCCAGACGCTTCGAATGAAGTTGCATAAGTGCACAACATTAAAATGGTTTGCTGTGTCGTGATGGTTATTCTGTGAACTTTTCGATGCAGAATGTACTACGCTCCACGCGTATCTACGAGCCATAGAGTAAACACACTTAGCTGTTGTTCTCTTCAATGGCCATTTGTAATGTCTGAGCTACCAAAATTTCTCCCGATAGTCAACACGTGCATAAGTACCTCCCCATGTAAAGAAAAGTATATATTCCACCTGTATGACATTTATTGTAGAGACTGTCAGGTCTCTTTCATACCACCAAGCACTTGTGAAACAATAATTCATTATCTAAATGAAAGCACTAACTGTTATCAATGACCTTCCTTAGCAACACGACAATGGACCTTGTAAATCAGTGATGAATTACATAACCACATGCAGAAGCTCGACCAATCTGCCGCATCGCTTAAGGCATGAGTCTCGTCTATGCATCGAGCAACGCCTAAATTTCCAATTTGGATATCTCCTGGTTAAGTAAACATTTCATTCTTGCCAACCGTCAATTCTATGCCATCCTCTCTCTACTCCTTAACATTCATCCATAACATTCCCATGATTCTACTGCTATTGTGCATCTGATATATTTACCTTCCGTCAAAAGCAATTTCAAACTACTCTGCTGTTTTAGACCGTCTTCGGGGTACAGCACTTATGGAGATCAAATAAAATGACTAGTAAGAACGCAGTAGCTCGTTTTCATGCCAGGTAACATAGAATCTCAGTATGGAAAAACTTAAGTTGTCGCTCACCTTGACCGGAACAACTAGATCATGCCAAAAGTACGAAGCCGTTTGTGCCGTTCACTAAAGAGGGTGATGAGTGAATGGGCTACAGCAAAAATAGTGGTAGCGAACAAGATTGGCATAATCGAAATACACACATTTGCAAACTACTATGGTTTTTCGAGAGACTCACCTGGAACAGCTGCCTGAAAACATCACAAATGGGTTATTTAGCTGGGTTCCAGGTGAGTCTCCCAAAAAATCAAATTAGTTTGCAAATGAGTGTATTTCGCTAATTTTGTGCAATTCGGTTTCAAGTAGAACATACGGTTGACGGAAACTCGGGGACTGTGCCCACCTGATGAGCTCCAAGAAGGGCAAAACCAGTCTGGGTTGCCGGCGAATTTTCAGCACCCTTATGATTAGTGCATTACAAAGACTAATATCATATCCTACCCTGAAAACTACAAAGGTAGCTAGAGTGTTTCCGTTACAAACTAGCTGAAACTCTGTTCCGACGTGGAGAGAACACGTGGCGTCTCTAAAGAACACTATTAGCTAATGAGTTGAGGTCGTGTACACGCAGCATACTCCACTCACGTTGGATAGCTGGGAATGATTAATCACTCAGAATATAATGGCAAGTACAAATTCTTAGCTGTAAGGAGATCCGTGTGTCTGTACTTAGCCCAGGTAGTATTGAGGCAACTTAGTTCTGAAAAATTTCCATGCAATGCTGAGTGAAACACAATCCTGACGCACGCACGTGGACTGAAAATATACGCCTGACCTAAAAGAGTAAAAATCCACGCAAAACATACGAACACTGCTTCTTTAACCCCAATTTGCTTTATTTACAAATCTGGTTATAGTTTGAAAGCTGACTACCTATTAATGTCAATGAAAACAAAACACTCGATGTCACCTGTGGCCATTAATAAACCAAAACAGTGCAGAATAAGGCAACTACATCCTCTCTCTTGGGACATTATTTTGCTCGAGATTCGACGGTTACACTCCTTGCCCCAGTGAAATATTACGCAAGAACTGTAGCAGAATACCCCTCGGAATTAAGGCAATACGAACAAACTGGACCTTACAATAATTTGGCCTATTTGTGTCTTTGTGACCCACTCAGCTACATCGCTGGTGTCTGTGGGATGATCATACTAGGTTGGTCAATCGTTGGTGGCCTGGCCAACACGACCCCATAGTCCTTCAGGTCGATCAATGGAACGTGTGTGGTGTATTCCTCCAACCACCGCTGGCTAATGGTCAGACAACTGGACCAAAGATTTCGATTAAAGATTCTAACCGTCCCCCTACTTCTGTTTTGGTGCCATGAAAGTAGCCCAGCTATAATTCCTATAAATTAAAATACTTCTGATGCTTCCGTTCTTCTCCTTCCTATAGCTTTTAACTTCCTCCTGCCTTATTGAAAAGAATGCATCATTTGTAGATCCATTCATTACCACAGAGCTTTCGGTAGGCATGCCACATTCATATCGTTCAAAGATTGAGCGAATCACCCGATCAGTATTTGTCCGTTCTGTTCACCTTCACTTGGTAAAAGTTGACTCTCCCAGACAGCGGGAGAGAATCAGCAATAGGGCCCGCATCAAAAAGAAATCCGTAGAGAGTGCGGTAATTACGGTAATTGCACAATACGCATAACTCAGGCACAAGCGTGGTATTCCTGGATTTCCGAGGAGTATTTGCCTCGGTTGACCTGTCTGTTTTCCTTGACACACTTGCTTAGCACGGGGTGCCCCAGAGCTTTATCATGCATGGTTTCTATTCTCAGACTTGTTGGCGTATGAATGTACACGGGGCGCCCTCCTAATGCTTTCGTACACAAAGCGACGCCTGTCAGGGGTGTCCAGGGTCTCAACTCTATTGCGTGATCGATAATGTAACGAGGTAAATGCTGGAAGGTCTTCAAAACCCTGAAGTTGATATAGTTGTTGATAAAAACTCCTCCGATCTGAAATATACATCCAATATTGTTCCCGTTTTCGAAAAGGACAAAAGGCGCAGGTGTTTTTGAATGAACTAACGAATACCATCCTGCCATTTGGCATGCTCTTTGCACTCACATGGTGTAAGGTCATCCTCCTGGACATACCGTCACTCACATGCCACCGACAATTCAAGAAGGGACACTAGATGTTGTACGGTGTTTTGTACATCTGGAACTTGTGCTAGTTAGGACCGCAATGTGACAGAGATCAATGCACAAGTTTCTGAGGCTCCGGTCAATTTTTCTACCTTGCGCCACCTATGCTAGCGGATTGGCACGTGCTTGGATCTTGAAAATTGTATCATTCTACAGTACTTGATGTGTTGTTGTGGCCATTGCGACCGGCGTAAGTGAAACTCATTCATATATTTGATAACCGCTTTCTCACTGCCATACCACGTCTGGGCTAGTGCCAGCTATTCCGCAACAGGACATTTGAAAAAGGAATCTTCGGTTGTACATCTTGGACTTCAGTCAAAAATTTGTCCACCATCGAAAGCTGCCGAATCATCCGTTATCGAAGAGAGTGCTGCTATCTAGGCCCAGTCGAGAGTGACAGAAGCAGAGGTCTCGTTAATCTGTGAGTCAGAAAAGGGTACGAAAACGACCATGAGAATTCGGTGTGACTCGCTTTTCAGGGTGATGCCCACGCTACCGTCCCTGTACGGTTGGAGACGCTGCAAGATATGGCTGATAGTCGATATCAGCGACGTTGATGTTGTGTTGTCAACACTAATGATGAGGATACCTATTACTACTTAGAATAACACCAGTAGTTTATATAGTATGTTAACACATTTGAACAGTAGCATTGAGGATTTTGTTGAAACGTTCATCATCATCATCATCATCATCACGTTGATGTTGGTTGTCAACACTAATGATGAGGATACCTATTACTACTTAGAATAACACCAGTAGTTTATATAGTATGTTAACACATTTGAACAGTAGCATTGAGGATTTTGTTGAAACGTTCATCATCATCATCATCATCATCAACGACAGCATGACATCAGTGCTCAACACCAATGCTTCACTGCCGTACAGCCATGACTTATTTGAAAGCCTTATTGTAAAGAAAAGAATAAAGGTGGATGGGGGAGGGACTTAGTGCTAGCTTAACACAATCATTCCGAGGTGCCTACACCTCCAGACATTCACTCAGGCAATCGGGATAGAAACTGACAACAAGAACGCCACTGACAACGGTTGGCAGCCATATCTTGTAGTGTCTCAAACCAGGCACAGTGAGGATCACGCGGTCCCCATCCTGGAAGGCCAAGCGAGTCCAGTGTGAGTGCAAGAGCAGCTTGTTGTCCCGCTTGCTTCAGAGTGCGAACATTGAACGCGGCCAGATAGAGTGGGCGTC
>NW_008752081.1:41738-44789 GCF_000715545.1 Opisthorchis viverrini | reverse complement strand
GGATCTGCCAGTCTTTCAGTTGCCATGCGATTTGTCCTCACCTTATGCGGCCCCGGGAAACGTAGGGCGAAGCGACTTCGGACGAGCGCGTGGTCAGAGTCCACAAATGTGTTCCAAAACGACCGGCAGTCAGTTATGGACCCGCGCCATCGGTAACTGATGGCAATGTGGTCGATCTGAGTTTGTGGCCGGCCTGTCGTTGGACGACTTCGGCTATTTCGGAAGTTCGTACTGCATAAAAACAGCCTGCGATCATCACACAGCTGAAGCAATCGTTCCCGATTGTCCGTACGTACCGAGTCCAGTCCATGTCGACCTCCCAATTGAGTCTCAGATGCACTGAGCCTGTCCACTTGCGCATTCATATCTCCGGCAACCACCACGATGTCTGAGCTTTTAGCTCGCCGCATCAGAGCATTCAGGGCGTCGTAAAACCTGTCTTTGACGGTTTCAGAGCTACAATCAGTTGGGGCATAGGCAGACACGATAAACAGACATCTATCAACTTACTGCTTGTGAGACTCCTTCACAGACGTTGCCAGACGAATCGCACAGAGGCGATTATCAACAGGTATCCAGTCAAGTAAGGATACTTCCGCCCGGTGACTTAGCACAATACCAACCCCTGCACATCCCACCGCAGCAGCCTCTGGATCACCAGAGGTGCGTAGCCGGAAGCGAGTGGAGACTGACGGGGCGGTTAACTCAATCACTGTGCTTGCATCTTGAATTCTCGTTTCTGAGACACAGCACACATCAATGCCAAGCGAGTCCAGTGTGAGTGCAAGAGCAGCTTGTTGTCCTGCTTGTTTCAGAGTGCGAACATTGAAAGCGGCCAGATAGAGTGGGTGTCGAGGCTTGAGGACTGGTCATGCAACACTTTTGTCCGGGCGAAAGTGATCTATCACACCGGGGGTTCATCTGGATTTGTAGCTACCCTTTCGCCACATACATGATTGTACAGGTCACCGCCACTCGCTGGATCACGAGATTTATCTTTTTCCTTGCACTCACAAATAACGCTACAATCGTGACTAACTTGACTACACAGCTCACAGTCAAGCCCTTCATCCCAAGACCTCGTTTTTTCCCTAATAGTACAAACCACGATACACATCCGATATCGACTGTCTACCGTCTGATACGGTAGCAAAAAGTCATGTGCTGACACTCACACACACACACAAACGTCCTACAAATAGGATGCCAGCACAGCAACACGACACAACTCAACAGAGCTTCGCACGTCGCCCAGCTCGGAGCAGAGCCGCTCAGGATTTTTACGGCGTTCCACTCACGGATATCCAGAACTATGTGTGGCTGGTACAACAGCGAACAAGACACGAAACCTGCATCCGGATTTACAACAGGATTTATCAAACTGTACCTGCAAAACGATAAGTCCCTTGTTTGCATATATATCTATTGTAATAGTTTTCCCCAACAAGCGGACATTGTTAGTGCTCCCCGTTTTCTCGTTTGTATAACTAGTTTTCGGGTCCCGTTAGGCTAGCTCTAGCCTGCCGGATACCAAAAACATAGTCAGCACCTAGAAATATCACCGAAAATTAGACAAGATATTATGGGATTTCAGCTGCGACAAGCCATATTGCTTCAACAGCTGAAAAATTCGCGACCTTATATTTGCCGAAAAAAGAAAACGGTCACGGATAGATTAGGGATGCCCGCGATGAAACGAGTATTCTATTTTAGAACAAGCATACTAGCAGACCAAGTTGTCTTGGGATAAACTCACCTTCACGGACACACTCAGTGGGTAGACCATGTGTGAGTCAGTGAGAATCGCGTTGACCAGTGCGAAACAGGTAAGACCAATTGCCCACGAAGTCTGTCCCTTCAGCTTGATGATTTGATAGGCACTGTATAGGAGAAAGTGCAATGTCATGCCTAAAGCAAACCAGAAAATTTCGAAGGATTTCACTCGCAAACATTGGAGAGGTTTAAGCATGAGTCCCTCCCCAAAATGACTGAACATAAAGTCTATCCCTGGCGCTTCAAACATTCATGTTCACAGTTGAAGCTCATTTGATTAGCAACGATTTTTTCCTGCTACCTAGTGGAGGGCAGTTATGGACCGGAAATAATCCGTATCCGAAAACGTTTCTACTTTTCGAATATTTAAGAGCAGCCACCATAGATAAAAATACTAGCATTTCTTCACTGTGAACAGTGTTTTTTGTCTAGGATGGTGATGATTACGTATGCATCTCTTCTTTATCGACGTACTTGTGAGAAGTTAGAAAGGTTGACATCTAAGACTCCCAATCATTCGGAAGGCTCATATGAAATGATCATACCAGTTACACCGGGGTTCTAGGAGATTGTCCTACCATTCAAACATCGCTCCCATCATGGACTGGTTAGAATCTAGCCGAAATTTTTTTAAGATGGAATCTTGTCCCAAGTGGCTACTGCTAACTCTTTTTTGACACTCGCATTAGTGTGAGGCATGGAGCGACTGCACAGCATGGATCACAGAAGAGGTATGTTCATCCGTCTCTCTGTTTAAAGCCAACTTGAAATTTAGGGTTGAATCCAAGATGACGGTACTATCACTTTCGATCTCAGATGGGGCTACAGTGCAGCGCAACTGTAGCTGATACATATTACTAAGAATTCGTTTTTCAGACTTATCTGCTGCTGGTGTAGTGTGTCAATGGTCTGACGTCGCTGTAGAACAGATTGATATCCATCTGAAAGTGTGCATTCTTTGAGTAGTTATCCAAGCGGTCCTGAAAGGTCAAAGGCCAAATCACACACCTACTTGGCTGTTGCCACGTCCATACTGGAACCCGTTCACCGAATCAGTTGGAAGCTTCGGTTTCGCATGCGTATGCGCGAGCATTCCATCGTTAACGCCGCATTAAATCAAGTCCGCCAGCTAGAAGTGCACCAGATATTTTGAAGCGGTGCGTCTGTTTGCTGTGGCCCTGATCACCAGACACCAGGTACTTCATTTGCTAGTTTATCCAGTAGATCCCATTCGGATGCCACCCATATATATATATATATATATATATATATATATAT
>NW_008752081.1:36599-41663 GCF_000715545.1 Opisthorchis viverrini | reverse complement strand
AATTTTTTTTCACAGATAAACGAAAAATACCTTGCTCCAACCCTCGTTATTGTAAGTTTTTCTAATCATCCATTCACGCCACCCTCTCCCCAATATCCTTCGTTTTCGGAAAATAGCGTGATCTCACAGATGTGACAAAATTCTTTACCAATTTTCTTATTCAGATTATTTGCAAAATCATCTGTGATAAAACCAATGGTTTCGTGATCTCTCTCCTGCAGTGTAGATCATCGGATAAATATGAACCTCTTAAAGTGGGCACTACGTCATGCTCTATTGTTTCACGTTTAATCCAGTTGTTTGAACCGAACTGTCCCGGACAATCCTCCAGGTTGATCGGAAAGCGATGGATAATAAAAGTACCCAACTGCTCTCTGACATTGAGGTCAACGACGTATAATTTTCTTCTCCTTCCACCACGTGAACTTACTTCCTCACGTTGTTGTTTATTGCTTTTTATTATGAGACTATCAGGAGTGAAGTTTATTTGTCCATTGTTGTGTGCCCCGAATTATCATGAAAAACTCGAAAAAGCTGCAGGCCATAATCATCCACCTGTCGGGTCATGAATGCTTCTTCATGAAGCTCAGTCTCTACTTTTCAGATTTCAGCCATATTAACTAGACGAATTAGATACCGTAGCATATTGTGCAGCATTTCGTTTCAAAGTACGTTGTTGTTTTCATCCACCTTCGGACAGAAAGTTGAGTGCACAAATGCCTGGTTGTTGCATGGACACACTGACCTGTTGTGGTAGCCCTCGACAGGGTGTCGATATGAGCTGGACACTATCAGTGACCTTGACCAGAACAAGGTGATCAAGAGCACGTCAAAAGTACGGAGCCAGCCATTGCGTTGCCTTAACAAGGTAATAGATGAATAGCTGTTCAAACAATGTATCATCAAAAGTTTTGTCTGAGCAGGCGCATCGGGTTGACGCCACAGAACCTGTGATAGTGGCCGTTTCAATTTCAATCACACTGCTTCGCAGCCCGAAACATTCACGCGCCATTCCGGTAAGTGGATTTGATAAACTGTATCTACATCTGATAAACAAAAGAGTTGTGGAACGCTTATAGCCTAAGGTTTCAAACCATTTAGGGGTTTGAAATATGCTTGGTGGACCCAATGGTTATGGGAAAATTTATGGGGAAGGCCTGTATGCATGATCTTATCAGTCAGATTTAAAAAGCCCAAATATCTATTTTGGATCCCACAGTCTCATTCAGTAGCACCCGGATATTTCATCTCATGGTATTTCCAGATATTCTTTCCATGGATGGCTACCAAAATCACCAAAACCACTAGTCATTAGCCTGCGGATATCACTCAATGATGCAAACAAGGATGGTAATGATGATTATGATGACGATGATTATGAGAAATGAAACCGAGCTATATGGGCCAATAGGTCACATCGTCCGACGGAAATTTGCTGTTGCGAGATGATGTACCTTACTTAGTGAGAGCCGATCTGACTTGGACCATTCAATAAGTGAACCTCAGTAGGCAGCGAAAACTGTAAAAACAACTTGAACTTAGTACATATGTGTAGTTCGGCCCCAAAAACAATCAATTCTAACGCACCTTGAGTAGTCTTTCGGTCACGCATTTATTTGCCAACTGTCTGATATTGTATGCCAACAAGAGGCTATCAGTTAAGTTTAACTTAAAGTCGGTGTACACAGTTATAAAAAATATGAACTATGTTAGGACGATCAAAAATGAGAGCGCCTGAAAAAGACTTGCTCTCCCCTGAATTCTCCTGAGACTTTGGTAGGCCATCGACTAACAAATATGGTTACCTGCAAGGAGCTTGAGAGTATATTCGAGAGCTAAAATTGTTGCTTGATCTTGTGTCTAGTAATATACTGGAGTCTTTGTGGTCATCTTAAAGACCAACAAAAAAAGTTAAATTTCAGGTCATATGTAACCTGGTATAAAGTGTTGTTTAGCAATCCCGGCTAGCGTAGAGAGGAATTCAGTTAACAATTTATGAGTTACAACTTCACGCTTCGGTACGTCTACAGAACTGTTTTTCTATAGAGGAAAATGTTGGTATCTTATCGCTACTTCCCTCACCTGTCCACAACATTCTTGTGAATTAGATGAAACTTCTCTGGATCGCATGGCGCCCCAACATTTGGGTTAATGGATGATAAAGTCACACCAGCGACATTGACTCGACTCCAAACAGGGACTGCGAAAGAAAGAAGGGAAATACGAGAAACAATGCGAAGCCGTGATGGCTAGCATATGATGGTAGGGGTACTGGAAGATAAATTAATGAATAACCAATTAAGAGGGGCTGCCCGAAGGACCTTGCCTAGGATGTGGTCATAGACTCCAGTCTAGCAGTTTGCTATAGAAGTAACGTTTGTCCCGTCAGGGCTGGTCAATCAGGAAAACTTAGACTAGCTAGAGCATTAGTACTCTCTCTAGGTCACTTATGTCAATAGAAAGGTACGAAAGTTTATACCAATGATGAAGAGGAGCTTACTCCAGATATGCCCAATGACAACGTGATGTTTTTGTGCTATTTTTCACAATAATTTTTAATGTGCAGCTAAAAAAGATCCAGTGGATTTGTGGTATTTACAGACCGTCAGATGCTGAATCTTATATTATCTATCAGTTAAGTTGTAAAAGCCATCATCCCAAGATGTGTTCGCCGAAGAAAAAAGTTCCCGCAAAGGAAAAATCACTCGTGTGTTCCTGCTCAAAAGAGAACTGACTCATGTACCACAATGTCACTTACCTCGTAGAGATTCAACCCGGTCTGGAAGCATGCGTTTAGAACTTTTACCCTCTCATTATACAGGCTTTATTCTAATATGTATATCGGTGGAAAGCACACTGTGTGCTTCAACATTTGATCGAGAATGATTCCCCAGAAGAATTATACGTATCCAGAATCATTCCCATAGTCGGCTTTTCATATGAACTATTGATCAAACAAAAGTAAAACAAAAAAAAATTTATTGATCAACCAATGTTTGCATGGAATTTGTCAGAGACTATATTCGACTCACGCTTATTATTGACATGCTGTACACAATAACGTCTATTCTAGAAAGCTGATTTTACTGACCAGCTTGACTTACAAATGCGTATTCTAATTCAAGAGCACTGTTGGATCCCGACTCCAACCCATGTTGTCATCATCTATGTTCCTCATATTCCTCTAAAATGGCACCTAAATTTCCCTGCTCATGAAATTTCGGCTACTTTGGTTTCATCCTGAATTTCATGAGTTAGCCCTTCGGAACCGTGATCTACTGGTTAGGTGACCCGATTATTTAATACACTGCTGCAGCTTATAGATGTTCGGATCCACACATTTGTTCAATGGTCTCGAACAAATGCTCCCAGAGTCTAACCACGGTCATATGCATCGGTCGCTGGGGCGTTCCTGTGCTAGCAAATATGCAATCAGATGAAATGCCAACGTCATCAGGCATGCGTCATTTCAGTGAAGCTAGGCGATGCTGATCGTGGGACTCTGGGTTCTTTGATAATGAATGAACTGGAAAAGCTTTTCTACATGAGCAAGATTGACTTGTCCCAACAGAATTTTCACACTTTGTCGACCATGAGCTCAATGATTACAGTTTGGAGTTTGTTTAGTGTACCATTCATTTTATTCTCGTTGGAATTTTCTCTTTTGTAGATGTTTCTTACAGGAAATGCCAGTGTTTCCAGCTCTTAAACGTTTTGTAGTGGACGTCTATGCTTCTTCAGATTGCTCAGAATTCGCCTATTCGCGTGTTCTATACAAAGAAGCTAAGTAGAAGTTTACCAGTTTAGCCCTCTTGAATCAGTAGTATGTCTAAGGGAGAGTACCTGGGGGTTACACTGTGCAATACAATGATAAACTGATGACCATCAAACACGATCTTGGAATAAGTGGCAAAAATGTAAAATGTGAAATAGAAAAGTGAAATATAAAATACGAACTTTAGCTTTATCACACATTAACGATGAAATTCACCAACATATATTGAATGAATAAGCATGGTGAATGGAATGATGAAGAACAATGAATATTATTTAGAGAAAATAAGGAAAAGGGTTGACTCACCACTTGAGTCTCCGTGTTCACCAATGATGAGAGCATGAACCGCGGATGCCGACAGACCCATCACATCTCCCAACATGGCACGAAAGCGGGCCGAATCAAGCATTGTACCGGTACCCAAGACACGGTTGGGTGGAAATCCACTCAATTTAGCGGCAACATAGGTCAATATGTCCACTAGAATTTGACATGGAAATTCATAAAAGTTTGCTCAGACAGTTTGTTAAATCCAAATTTCACAACGAATAGCTGAACCTAATACAGCGGCTAGCTGCGAGATGCTAGCTGACACTTACAACAGCCTATCTAGCACGCTTCAGCAAACCTATCCAATAATTCCTTGGATTCTCATGTTAGTCAGTGTTAGTTTACATTATCACGTGTGTGTCTAACTCTCCCAACTCCTAGTCGTAGGTGAAGAACCATATTGGGATAGTACTGTTATTTTATAAATGGAAATCCAAAAGGTTCTGGACAATGCATAAACTGCAACGGTTTGGTTTCCCAATAAACCAGAAAGATAGGCTAATTCATGGCCTTTCCAGCAGAGCTCCAACGATGCACCACATAGGGAGCTCACAACTATACTAAAATTTCTGAGGAGCAAATGCTTCGCTGATAAAACACGAGAAGCCTGGAGCCCTACTTCTTACGTCTCACAGTTGAACAAGCTGCTTTACGTGCTTTTCCTTTCAATTCGACATGGTAGCTCATTTGCCGGAAAGGAGGCTTAATACAAGTTTACCTGATGCTGCGTCAATTCAACCTTAGTGCAGTAACTATATGAAAAGCCGAGCGCTTTTCAATGTCACAGCTGTTTGAGTTTGTTCTACTTGTCACTGTGAAGTAGTTCGGCAAAAAATGGTAGAAAATACCCAAGGCTAGCTGGCTTCTGATAGCAAGATGAAATTGAATAGAGCTCAGTGCACGGCACGTAGATGATACACGACTCGGTGGAAAGCTAAAACCTCCGAACCATTTTTTGC
>NW_008752081.1:26102-36384 GCF_000715545.1 Opisthorchis viverrini | reverse complement strand
TGGAAAGCTAAACCTTCGAACCATTTTTAAAACACACGTTAGTCAATTTAGCAAACCGCAGAACCACGGACTAGTGGTACCGGAACTATAACCACCCAATACCCTGATTAAGTTGTCTACCACCAAAATCGATTTTTGTGCCCTATGGATTTACTGTGGTCTGATTCGTCCCAATCTACGGACTTATCTGGTTTTGAATGGTAATGGACAATACAATATTCAAGCCTAGAACGGACAGATTTGAGGTGCCCCATTGGTGACTTTGATCCCGTAGTTTAGTGGCCGGTAACCAATAGTGCTTATTTAGTTCATCTTATCCTTGCACCGTTAGAAATTGGTGAGACCTTGCTGTTCATACATAAATTTTTGGGGATCTTTGTCTATCCATATAGAGTTATCCGAGGTTATTTTACCACCAAAATGCTCGGAATACAGACATCCACTTGATTGAAATTGATTACGAAGGTACAGAAGTCAAAGTGATTCTGAGTGGCCAGTGGATAAACATACTGTTGTTTGGCCGATTTGGGTTGTAATGCTCCTGTGAACCCCGTACTCGGGCCCCATTCTGGTGTTTGTAAGTTTGTTTTACCCATCACACTGCAATATATACTCTAATATAAATAATAAAATCATGAAACTAGGACGATTATCATAGCAGGAGTTGAAAATGTTCTCGCCAACGTACTATGTGGAAGATGCAGTCAGATGAGAAGTAAAAGAAGTTATTCTGATAGTACGATTGACATTGATGGTATTTCTTTTCCAATTTTACGCCGGAAAAATAGACACTTTTCGCACGATATTACCAGACAATGTGTTAGGCGAATATGATGAATGGTGTTCTTTCGTTCATAACGATCATGACTTATACTAGTGATAGCGAAAAGAATTACTATGCAGCACTTTTGAAATGGGCCGTTGGTTAGAAAGAACAGACCCAAAGTACGTACCGACCGGTAGTAACTTAGCGCATTCATCTTTTCGGATGAAAAGACACTGAAATCTGTGCACCGGTGACTGACTATCCGGAATATTACATGTCATCAGGGTTGTCGTGTAGAATGTGGGAGCTGAAGTACCGTACCTACTGTAATGATTTAAGTAGCATGTTTTCGAGGGATAAGCCTAGACTGAGGCAGCGGTGACTGGAGCGGAGCTGTCTGATATGATATCCTCCCGAACGCCATTGGAAGTATCCCTAAATCGACCGTTTTTCTAGCGCGTATGTCTCCTATCTGGCAAACACCAATCTCAAGTAGCTGATCTGTTGGTCACATGTGGTAGATTTGTGCAGCCGAACACAAGGATTGGTGTTCAGTCCTGAGACCTACTCGTACTAAATGCAGGTTTCCTAGTTAGCTTGGTTGCGTGGTGGTCACTCACTAGATCACGCGTTACAAACACTCAAATCGCGTAACAATCGCGCAACCTTAGCCGACAACGTGTACACTGCAACTTCCAATCCATTTTTGTTTACGCAGATACCAAATTTTTCATGCGCCAAGCTTACGAACTTTAACACCAGGTCAAGTTGCACTCATGTTTTTGCAGTTATCACACACGAAGGGAGACACATTTCTTCACACAGCTCACAATAAGTAGGTATGTGCCTTGATCCCCAAAAAACACTCGCGCGTACGGGACAGCACGTCTAGCGAGCTCCACAAGTCTCCAAGATCAACTACGGAATACATGTATCAGCCATACTGCATCCGTACCGCGTCCGGAACTCCCAACAGTTGTCCTCGAGCGACACGTCACTTTTCAGCTCATTCTCTTTCTACATTGTGTTTATTTCTATCAAGTGCATGACTTTTTTGGTCACCATAATTTTGGTAAAACAGACAATTGTTAGAGCTTGTTACCTGATAATCAACTTAATTACCTGATCTAGTCAGTGACGACTAGAGTTGAAGTGATTCCCTTTTTAATCGTCTCGCAATCATATTGCTCCCATTAAATCATTTTCAGGTCACTCCTGGAAGTGAACAGATCTCATTGAGGTCTAGGAAAAGTATGTAATAAAGACATCATGATTATCAATGACTGCCTGAAACTGCTCCCGGGTCGTTCTCAGAAAGCAGCTTGGTGATCACGCCCTTCAAGAAGAATGACTTCAAAACTTTCCCATCTGAAATGGGACATACGGGGCAATTTTAGATAGACGTGCTGTCAAGTTTCCTGGGACAAGGAACCATATAAGCAATTGTTAGGCACCATTCGGTCAGATTTCAATGACCTGTACAACAGATGGTAAGAGAACATGCTGCCGAAAATACAATCAAATTGGGAACTCACCTGGATTACTGACGATGATCATAATGCAATTTGGGCTGTACCTGACAATTTCTGGTATGATTCCTGGGATTCAAAGCATAAGGGTAGCTTCAGCAGACAGTGATTCTGCCCATAAACAGTAGACTTTAATTGGAAATGATTCTGCCCACTTTTACAGCAAGATTCCTGCAATACTAGTGTGTCGACAGCTAAAGTACTTAATGCCATTTCACCTGGTAAGTAGAGTAACCTGAGCTGATGGAGTCTAGTTACGCATAGTTTCTTGGTTCCTGTTATAGTTTACTTCACTTGTTTTTTACCTCTGTATGCTCACCAAAAAATCTGATGATGAGCCGTGCTCACCGATGAGCCAGCTCACTGAGGAATATTCTTCAGCCTTCTTCTCCGAAACAGCCATTTCCGCGAACCGACATTCTATCTATTTCTGAAGTCATAACCAAAAAGGTGACTGAATTGAGGACAAAAGGACATTTATTTTGACAAACAATAAACGAAATTTGGTTATGATCATCAGGGTATTCTCAGGTGCATTCACAAACTTTTGTAGATGAAGTCACGTCAGTAGAAACTAAACTAATTCATCACGTGAATAATTATAGCGTGAAGAACGAACATTTTTTCATAAAGGAAACTACTCACAAGTTTGCTGAAAATATACTGCGATATCTCGAATATCATGCCAACTGAATCATGAAGCGGCCTGTGTGCAGCGCATTCAGCTGGAGGACATCATAAACGAGAGATTCAATTGAGTCTCCCGTGAAAACCAAATTGATTTGCAAATGAGTGTATTTAACGAAAATTTTTGTTTGGTCATTCAATGGACATGGCGGTTACTCCATAATGATGGATCAAAACACGGATACTATGCTTCTTGGCTTTGTTTGCCACCGGTGAGGATTCCTAGTTTTTGCCAAACCGGTTGCTGGGCCGAGTTTGGATCGGTACAGCTTGCTGGCGCAGTCTTCCACTATAGAAACGAGAGAGGAAACCAGAGGCCAAACTACCATCGATTAAGTGTTCCTTAGCTTTTCGAGTGTATTTACGAAAATTTTTGTTTGGTCATTCAATGGACATGGCGGTTACTCCATAATGATGGATCAAAACACGGATACTATGCTTCTTGGCTTTGTTTGCCACCGGTGAGGATTCCTAGTTTTTGCCAAACCGGTTGCTGGGCCGAGTTTGGATCGGTACAGCTTGCTGGCGCAGTCTTCCACTATAGAAACGAGAGAGGAAACCAGAGGCCAAACTACCATCGATTAAGTGTTCCTTAGCTTTTCGCTTCCTACTTACCTTTGAA
Source organism: Opisthorchis viverrini (assembly GCF_000715545.1). Lineage (NCBI taxonomy): Eukaryota > Metazoa > Platyhelminthes > Trematoda > Opisthorchiida > Opisthorchiidae > Opisthorchis > Opisthorchis viverrini. The sequence continues at coordinate 32,780 of NW_008752081.1, read as the reverse complement.
AACTTGAACGTTTCTTTGAACTAGATTCAACCTCGTCTCGCCTTCTATTTGTCTTGCACCAGCGGTGATAATTACTATGTCGGAATTTTCTGAAATCATATATTCTGCAGAGTACGAGCTCTAGTGTAACAAAGCGTTCGAAATACCTGAGCTTCCCAACACTTCACAGTGTCCCACAAATTGTTTTCCGTGTGTCAGATCCATCGCTTCGCCCTTTACTCGGTCACATGCAACATCCACCAAGGCAAGCACATTTGCAATTCCCTAGAGCAATAAACTGCTTGCAAAACACACTTAAGCAAACGTACTCGGACCATGATTGCATAAGCGGCTGCCATTCCCACGGTACCGACTCCGACAACCGTTATCTTTCGCAGAGGTTTTTCCAGTCGTTCAACACCTTCGATGGGAAGGAGCACATCCGTCATTTTTCGCGTTACTCGTTGGCTATGGACATGGGGGCAGTGTTTTGGGTAATTAAAGACATTAGTAATGTGCAGTTGGTAGCACAAGTGTGCCAAAACCCACAAATGGAATGGAACCATGATACTATACTGTGAAAAACTGTTTAATTGCAGCTACTCATAGCTGACCCACTGACCCGCCATGACATCGTTTGGTCCGTAAAATGTTTTATCACTTATTAGCATGCAAGGAGACGTGCGGATGCTTGGTTGGTAGTAGACACCTGTGGAATATCTGCACACAGTTATACATCACAATTAAGTCATTTCCAGGCAAATGTAAGGCCAAATACAGGTGTCGACTGGTCTGCAGTTTTTTATGTATGCCTCTACACATAGGAAGCACATTTCGTTTCGTAAGTGACCAACAGAGGGCATCTGTAGTTATAATCCATCCTCTATAAGGCTTGTCTGATGGGGTGTTCATAGGCGCAAGAACTTCGTAAAGGTTCGCTGCAGTGGATATTTTGTAATTTTCAACTGAGTTGTTAACCCCCCGCCAGTGAGGTAAATCCACGCTAGGAGACCTAGAAGCACTGTATAACCGTCTCACTCTCAGTAGTCTGCATCTCACAAGACTCCAGGAGGCCTCGACCCCACGAAGTCTAGGTCAGTGGTTGAGCGCTTAACCCGTTGGCCACCAGCTGCTGATCAGGAGTGTTCTATGCTGTCACTCCGTAAATACCCATTGCCTCGAAATTCGAAGCCTAGTGCACACAGTACCAGAGCGAATAAATAGGGGTGATGCAAGTACCAACCTCTTCACTAGTCACCTGAATGCTCACCGTTTAATGACTTCATGGTAAAATATCTGCTAGTCAACAAGAGTAAAACATCATTTACCCACCTGTGTTGCTCTTCATTATCATTAATAGGAACGATAACATTATTATTATTACTGTTGTTACGATAACCATAGCAGTGATGACGATCGTGTTTATGATGTCGGTAATGATTACAATGAGGTTGTGATAGATGGCGATATGTTAAGTGACAAGTCGAACGGATTATTGAATCAGTTGAAAAATGTTCCTCACCAGTCATACTCACTTAAATCTATTGTGTGGGTTTTGAAAATAAATTAGATACACGAGAGCATACGGCAGCTGGACTTATTTTACAATGTTCTTGCTATCAGGTATGTGCCCGTTTCAGATTTTCTCAGTGTATCAACCGATAAATTTAGTGTACCTGGCTAACTACATTGATGAAGAGGACCGCCGTATTGTTTGCTCAACTAGGTGTAACCTGCTTCAGCACACTGAAGTCTATATTCTGAAAAAGGCTCAACAAAACACGTAAAATTTTAGTAGGATGAAGTGTATAGTTTATCTCGCAGTCGCCGACTACTTCGTAACAAAGCAACATCCCCACTACGTATTTATTACCGGAACCTTTCGCAAGGGTTAGAAAATATATTTACGATTCGTTATGCTTTTGCCCCTCCAAACTTATTTCGGTTCTCATAGGGATCAAGGACGTACAGACTGCTGGTTTCTGCCTCCTAGATCACTCCATGCAATACTAATTTGCATAAAAGTAAATAACATAAATAAAACCAATTATTGGTGTAACTGGCCTTACTATTTCATAGGAAAATTCCTCTTGGATAGTTTCAGTGCTCTTTTATCGGTGTAATGATTTCTCAGATTCATACGTTATACAAAACGGATGACCTGGTGAAGCGCGACTGCGATGCTGTCTGCTCACAAAATTTTGGTGAAAAGTGGCGGCTGAAGACAATTAGTAATTGTCCATGTTTTCTAACGAATAAACTAATCACATTGGCGAAGTAATTCACGTCACCAAATTCAACAATGCATTTTTCGAGTTCACAGACCTCGGTCCCCCTGGATGATGTGGAAATTTCAAGGAAATCACTCTAGTTACAGAAGCAGCTGCAACTCTCATGCTTGTGCATTCAGTGTATAAAAATTGCAAAACATCAAGAGTGTTTACGTGGAGTGATATAGTTCTAAGCAGTTAGATACTAGTGTAGCGGTGATACTACTGATGTGGAAGGCATGCGAGTAGTATGTTTTCTCGTAAATCCGCTTTGCGTCTCTTGAAAAGTGATATGTATTGCGGAATTTGTGGAATTAAATCAAACTCAAAAGCGCCAGAGTGTTTTCAGAGAACCGTTGATTCGTTCTTAGTTACTTGTTTTCTGCAGACATATGTGCATTTGACCTGCGGCCAAAACTGCGTTTCCATGAAAATGACCTTAAATGGAGACTTTGCGAAAAAGGTAATCATTAAATCCATGAAGCAATAAAATTCCTAAACAGGCTGAACACACCATTTGCTCAGCATCTCGACTGCTCCAGTCCAGGCTTGGTCAGCCTGGCAGTAGGACAAATGTTATACGTGGACCACAAGGACGTTACCCCTGAACAATTATTCCGTTTTTTGTTTATTTTTTATTTTTTTATTGTATTGTTATTTTTGTTTTTGCTTGCAAAGCAAAAGACTTATTAGTTTTGGAGGACTCCCCAAAGGAACTTCTACCCAGTGACTCGTAGCCATGGCATATCAAACAAATGACCTAAAGCTTCTAGCGCAATTTTTTACCTTTGAACAAAATATTGTGGGTTGAGTGAGCTACTAGTTTGGCCCTGCTGACTATTTCCACAGTTTTTTATACGCAGTCATCCCAGCACAGCTATTGCCAACCGGGAAGTCTAGATGGAACTTTCGGTGTTTCAAATTAGAAAACAATAGACATGGTATACTCAGACCCTTGTATGTTGCTTTAGAGTTGAGTAGAAACTGATCAGTCGCAGCCTAAAACAGTCGAAAATTAAGGGACCCATTGGGCACGGTCGACACGTTTAACGTATGTTAGCAAGGTGACTATCACCAAGAGTATCAACTAAAAAAGCTGACCAACAATTTCAGCCAAATTTCCCTCGCTTTCCCTCAGTTGTATACTAGCGTACTAGCAGTGAACAAATATCCTGAATAATCCAAAGATGGGCTCACAATAGTTTCAAGCGTTAAAGCAGAGAGCGGTCAATGTTTTTGAATAACCAGGACCGACGTCTAGTGCTTAAATGTTGATTCGCGCGCAGTAACTGCACAAAGGGCGGTGTGCAAAATTCAGCCGTGAAAATTCAGCTTTCAATTAAAAAATCAAGGCAGAAGTAGTGAAACGAAGTGTTATGGTTATGGAAAGTAATCAACACGATTTCACTTATTCCTATGTGTGTCAAGAAACTGATTAACAAATGTAGACAACAAGTTTTTGATTACTTTAATAAGTTCCCGGTGTCTTTGTATTCCTGTTGCATTTTTAAGCCTTCGCTGGTTTGATTAATTTAAGACCGACAACCAGAACGCAATGAGTTAAATATGTTACGTGAAATTGACATCTTGGAAGGTTTACCAATGCCAATAACGAGCACGAATGCCACCGCCAATCCTATTGCTAACGCGCATTTCGGGGGAGAAATGAAGTTTTGGTAAATAATCATGGCACAAAATTGGAAAAAAAGAGCACCTCAATTTTGCGCACTCTCAAGTAAGTTTCTTTACATTGCATTTTGAAAATCGTTTCCACCACGACCTTAGGAAAGCACTACTTACCTGACAAACGGTTCATACATCCTGCGATTCAGATATGGGGAAGTTTCGGTTTTCACCCAGCTATTAACCACAGAAGGCTGAAATAATAGAAGCTGAGTGAATTCAGAAGAGCCTTGTTCCATCAGTGCAGAAGTAATTTATATAAATTCTATTGGATCATTGTTGCAGCTGTGGGGAAATTAACCTGAATACGGACTGTTCGTACTTCCATATTTCCACTGATGTGGCTGCATTGGTGCTGTCGCACCAGAGGACAATCAAAAACCAATATGTTACCAGTACAGGCTGGGTCTTTAAGTGGTCTAGGGCATTAAACACTGAGACGAATTGTAGACGACACTGCATCTCGATCTAGCCACTGATTCTTGCTCAGTGGTTATTTGGAACATGCTTGAATTCAATGTGATCTTTATCGAAAGAACGTTATTGTACATCAAAGTAAAAAATCGTAATGGAAAGAGAAAGAACTGCACACCGACTGTATCCCACCTCAACCCAAAGTTTTCGTGTGTGAACTATATTAAGTGTATTTTTTCCCCATGGTTTCATTGATGAATCAATGAGATACTGTTTTGTGTGCCTTGATATAGACAACTCTATTATTTCACAATACAGTTTTACTATCACTATACCATGACCGAAATAGGTAGACACCAAGCACTATTATGGATTCACTTAAAGACATTTTCAAGCGGCTCACCGAAATAAAAGTAATGTGCGTTATTTCCATTGATCATCACAATATTATGGATCACTTCGGACGAGAAATTTGTTTCTCAGGTAATGTGTCAACTAGAATTAGTTATTCAACAAATAAAACGCCTTTTAAGGAAACCCGGTGGCTTGCTTGCACTCCTTTTAAATCCAACTTGAAGAGATAAGCTAAACAGGTGAAGTGTTGTAGGTAAAACAATAAAACAAGTATATCAACCTCTAGCTACGTGAGTTACTTCCGAAAAAGTTTTGAAATGTCCCGAGTTTCCGCATTGTAAGCCTAATAATAATTAACATTTAGGAATCCCGGAATGACGAACCTTCGTATTATTGGCGAATCAAATTTTTCCTGATAGCAGCTATTTCCTTCTTTGGGGATGACGCGAACAATTACACTTGTACGCAACGGTTTTCTACACAAACCATTGATTAGTCTAACAAACGCTATCAACCGCACAGAATTCCGTGTCACAGAAAGTATAAATGCTCCATGGTTGAAGTGAAAATTTGGTGGGAATGTATGGGAGTCTAGGAGAGAGCCACGTGTTATTTTACGATTTGTTTTAATTTCAAGTTAAACGGTCAAATGGTTTGTTGCTCTTCCTCTCTATGAATTGTAAGTTATTGAATTGAAATTAGTAAGTAAGTAAGTAAGTTGAATTGAAAGTTAAAGGCCAAATTGAATCTCTGTTTTAATAGTTTTTCAAATAAAAGCTATTGTGTTTACCATATCAACTCTAATTTTTAACGTCCCTGAATTTTTTACTTGCCCTTTGAGAGAACAAGCTTTCTCCGACTGCTAATGTCCACTTAGGAGTTCAGCTCCTAATAGCTCAGTGGTTGTGTTCTATTAGTCAATTGAATGCTGAAGTGTCCTTGGAGCTCCTCCTTAATGTTCTTTGTCAAATTTTTCTTATTTTTACTGATTTCATTCGTTGTTTTACCACTCCGCCAAAATAATCAAGCTAACGATCCTACGGAGTCTGTTTGACGCCAGCTATTGGCAACCGGTTTTCTAAATTAGGAAAATCAATCAAGCTGTCTAAGAATCCAGAACAGTCCGCCTTGGTTTTGACTGCTACTACAGGAACAAGTATCTACCTGGAACATGCCCTAGATTGCCTGAAAAGCTGAGTAACTAAAAATACTGTAAGTATAGGTCCATCGTTTATGTTGGGGATGGGCATAGCGATTCTTTCATTTTTATCGAATCAAACATTATGGTGTTATCCCATCAGCGTTTGATAAAATAGTTACTCAAACTTTTTGCCTATATTAGCGGCTAACACTGGGTTCGAACTTCATTATCTCGTTTTATTCGTCATCCTGAACCATCTGTCGACACGAGGGAGGTTATATCCTTACTACGCGCCTTTATTATATAACAGTATTATCTAGTATGTTTGACTTTTGCTGGGAAAGTAGTTCGTTCGTGCAACAAATATAATCAGCCATCCAATGGCAGTGGAATTTAGCGTTTTGTTCTTTAACACCGTTCCTCGTAGTAAAGTCCCTGAAGAAATTGGAAGAACACTAAAAAGAGCCCATTGTACAATAGTGACAGTGCTCTCTGTATTCAATCAGAAACGATTCCTAATATGTGCATTGTAGCCGCAATCTGTGTTCATCAGATTACAGTTCAATCTGGTTTTAATGCTGCTATTACAGGTAGTTTTACCATTGGCTCCACTGTGTTCACTTCTGGAATTTGACTGCTTTAAAACAACATTCATGACTGTCATATCGCGCACATGTAAGTTTTTGCCCAATCTCAAGAACCATGAATTATTTGCTAAACGCGCTTTAAACACCAGACAGTCTCTCAAGGTATATCTTCTCCGGTATTGTTCTCGCGACGTTCTTTTTCTCCTAGTACGCAGCCACATCGCTGAAAACCCCTGTCATGTTTCAAGAC
>NW_008752081.1:12252-26097 GCF_000715545.1 Opisthorchis viverrini | reverse complement strand
TCCCTTACACCGTCTGCTGCGTAAGAACGCCTCGATATTAGAGGCTTGACCAAGCATAAACTTACAACTTCGCTACAGACTCCGTAACTCCTGCAACCTCTTAATGTGTCCCCCAGCTCGTACAAACCTACGACACCACTTCCTTATAGTTTATTACGCTTGCATCTGGAACAGCTTTCCTGAGCAGCTGAGAAGCATCACGCATCACCATGCTTTTTCTCAATTTGTATACAAATTCTTTACCTGTGAAACTCCTGCCGCCTTACTTAATACTCGACTACCCTCTGACATCCTCTACAAATCAGGTCCAATGAGCATACGAGTTTAGCGACGTTTTAGTTAGTGTGCAAGTAAAGGATTCTGTTATCATTTCTTCCTATCCTCTTGACCCGCTTTAAGCTGATAAAAGGCTTAAATGACAACTTGATCTAAATATGCAGCGTTACTGGCCTGGTTGTTTTCTTTTTTCCTTTTCCCCCGTGCCAACTTACGCCTCGTACTAGACTAGTCCCTACACCGGATTACTCTATAAACTCTGTCTGGCGTCTACTGTTCTCGGCTAAACTCCACTCCACTTCCTCAAATCACTGTATGACTTCATCACCTACTAACTCTAATTATGCAGTGCTACTGGCCTGGTTGTTTTTATTTCCCCTGTCAACTTATACCTCGTTCTAGTCAAGTCCCCACCCCGGATTACTTTATCAGCTCCGTCTAGTAACTGGTGCTCTCATTCTAACTCCATCTGATAAAGACCAAACCAAAATCGATTTTTTCTTTATATCAGTAGCAGAGCGCATTCTGCGATTATATACGTATATCCATTTGATGACTTGCCCCACGAAACACTCCCACACACAACATCGCGGAACGCTTCTGTTCGAAATGGCAGCCCAGATCAACGCTCCGACTTCGTTTAGCCATGGTGCAATCATCGTGAGTATCAATATTCCAGTCCTACGGTCTCATTGACAACTGTCATTCCACTTCTCCTCCGCGACTTGCCTCTACCAGCGTCTGTATACCGTTTGTTTGTTCAAATTGGCTGAGCTGTCCTTGCTGACCTTGCATTCCCCCGACCAAAAATGGTTGCTGGAGTATTTATTAATGAACAAACCTCACTTATCACTGCTTGGATAGTTTTCTACCCTGCAGATATGGTAGCATGCACGAGGAGATAAAAACTCGTGTGATAGACGGGTACACCCTGCAGGGACATTTGCCCTGTTACGTTGCACCATGGTGCGTTCGTATATCCGCCACCCTTCCAGTAGCACGGGGGCATCGCCCGTTGCCGGTGGTTCTGAGCCTGGCCTTTAAATTCAGGACATCGAAAAATGTACTGCTGACTCCCGTTTGTTGCTGCTGGTGTTGGACTCGCCTCGGTTGAGTTATGCATCTGGCAATGCCATAAACTGGCCTCTCATCTGTGAAAAAAATAAAAAAGTTCACTTGGGATAGCCTAAAGATACTCTGCAAGCGCCCATGGCCTACATCGGCGAGCATGGCTGCATCTGCCTTCGTCGCAACAGATGCTTCACCGCACCAAAGCCCATTTCGTCATCCAAACAGAGAATATATCTACTCACCGCTTCCAGTGATAGACACTGACTAGTGATAGATACTCGCTATGCACAATCTACAGATTAGAGTTGATAACAGTGCTTCGGGGGCTAGTGACTATTTCTCTTGCACACGTTCTCCCCTGGCATAACCCAACTCATGTATTAAACACCGGATTAGCCAGTTATCTTAGAAGTTCACTCCCGCCAGCCCTTATCCATCTGATTTCCGTTCCACGCTTCCACGCGCTTATATAGGCTTTTACTAGATCCCTTGAAATGTGATATTGTATGTTAGCAAACTCAACCCCTGGTCGCTAACCTGCTAAATACAAATCAATCTATTTCCTACTCCAAACAATCACGTGTCATCACCCTATTTGAAGCGGACGTCGAGTTTTTTCTTTTGTGTATGGTAATTCATATTATCCCATTTTATATCCCCTCAAACTCATCATGTTTTGCAAATCTCTTCCCATCCTCCCATCTTCCCAAGCTTTGAACTTCGAAAGTACCCGTTTTGGACGACCTGGCCTATGATCTACAACCCCGGGATCAACAAAGACACCAAGAAAACCTACAGTCCAATAGCGGCTTCGTTTCAGCTTATTTCCTCGACCAGGCTGAAATGAATCCCGCTGCCCAATGAACTGCACACCCCAGCCCAATCATCTCAAATGTGACGTCCATCACGGTGATGGCACTGCCATACTCAGTTTGACAGCACACAAGCAACTGTCCCATTCCTCCTCCCAACTGAGTCCTCTTGCCTACTCATCCAGTCGAGGGCAAATACGACAAACTCCCCAACTGACCTCAACTACCTCCTGACATTCGTTCCAGCCTGTTGGTCTACTCGTCAGAAATCGACCACCTCTGTATCCCCATCCAACCCAACCTCTGCACCTGAATTCCCTACAACAGTGCGACCAGTGAGTCTGCTTGTTCTCAGGTTGCACCACATCTTTGGGGTTAAACTTGCCATGTTCTCCCAATTCAAATCATCCCACCTCCACCTTCACTTTTGCTCGTTGGGACTCCGGTCATTTACCCAACCGTCCAAGGTCATTCATGGCCAGAAATGGTTTTCAGCTTTAGTTCATGTCAGCCGACTGAGTCTTTGAATTAGTCGGACCTCACACCCATTGTTCCCTACAAGTTGCGAAAGGAACCCATTATTATTTCATCGAATACTTCCCATTGTTAATGAAATTGTCTTCCTTTCGCGGAATTTCCACTACCCGCAAATCCCCCAGTCATGCCCCATCCTGACTGTAAACGCATGATCATGCCAGATGGTATGCCACTCGCAATTTGGGAACAAGCATTATTATTAACATTATTACGGCTAGATAGAACCTTGGGAACTTGGGAAAACAAATTAGACGGGAAATTTGTTGTTCATTTTAAAGTGAGACGAATTTTCAACAACAAGCCCAGAAATAAATGCAACCAAATCGTCTATAAAAACGGTTCCGGTAGGGACAACTCTGTATAAAATAGAACGGTTGAGTCTTGAAACTTGAGCAGTCACCGGAAGGGTGATCAATTAGCCTGAAAAATAGGGAAACGAATAATAACATCACGCAATTAACACAGTCCTTATTGGACTATTATTATTGTGTTGAGAATTGATCTGCTGTAATCTGCGGTTATCCAAAGGCTAATTGTGCATAGCTGAGAGAGGGGGTTGAATGCAGAGATGACTTTAGCATCGCCACTGCACGATTCATGCAGTTGTCCAACACTTCTTTCCTATTCTCTTAACCCACTTCAGGCTGATGTAGGACATAAATGCCTAATTGATTTTACTGTGCCGTGTTACTGGGTTGGTTGTTCTTCCTTTTCCCCCAGCCGACTTATAGCTCGTTCTAGTCAGGTTCCTACCAGGATTGCCCCACCAGCTCAGTCTAGCAACCGTTGCTCCCGGACTAAATCTAACTGACAAAAACCAGGCCAAGGTTCGCTTTTGCCTTCATTACCAGAGCGTGTCCTACGCCTACATGTATATCCATCTGACGATTTGCCACACAGACCACCAAACAATCACACACAACATCGCGGCACGCCTCTGCTTGCCACGGTAGCTCACGCCAACGCTCAGATGCCGTTAAGCCCTGTTCTGCTCGCCGTGAACCTTACCATTCCATTCCCATTGTCTCATGGGCAGCTGTCATTTCACTTGTGTCCCCCACGGACCTCCTTTTTCAGCGTCTGTAAGCTGTTTGCTTGTTAGAGTTGAATGGGCCGCCTTTACTGGATATGCTTTACCATGACCAGAAAAAGCCGTTACCTGGAGTATTTATTGATGCGCAAACCGTATTGTGATGGTTGGGCACCTTACAGATCTGATAGCGCGCACAAGGGATGAAAGCCTCGTATGATGGACGGGTACATCCTACACGGAGGGTTGCCCCGTTACATTGCACAATGTTGCATTCGTGTACCCGCCACCCCTCCAGCAGCACCGGTGCATCGCCCAGCGCCGGTGGCTCTGAGCCTGGCCTTTAAATTCAGGAAATATAAAAAGTACTGCTGACTTATGTTGGTTTCTGCTGGTGATGAACTGGCCCCGATTGAATTATGTATCTGGCAACGCCACAAACCACAGATAAAAAATCTAGGCTCTCATCTCTCAAAAAAATAAATATAAATACATAATACATAATACACCGGGAAAACCTAGAGATGCTCTGCAATGCCCATGGACTTCTTCGACGAGCATAGCTGTATCTGCCTTTGTACAGATGCAATATGTATCTGGCAACGCCACAAACCACAGATAAAAAATCTAGGCTCTCATCTCTCAAAAAAATAAATATAAATACATAATACATAATACACCGGGAAAACCTAGAGATGCTCTGCAATGCCCATGGACTTCTTCGACGAGCATAGCTGTATCTGCCTTTGTCAGAACAGATGCAACACCGCCCATCTCGTTAACCAAACAAAGAACACTTCTACCTACCACTCCTAGCAGTGGACACAAAAGTCCTCATTGCTATGCACCACTTAGAAGTTAAAACTGATGACAGTGCTTCAAGGGCTGGTGACTATTTCTCTCGCGCATGCTTCCTCTCCTAGTAATATCCAACCCATGTAACAAATACCGGATTTAAAACTTAGCTTGGAGGTTCGTTCAAGTCAAACCTTCTACATCTGCTTTCCACACCACCAGTCTGCGCGCTTATATCGGCATTCACTAGATACCTTGTAATGTAATACCGTATGTTAGCGAACCCAACCTACGGTCGCTAGTCTATTAAGTACAACTCCGTCTATATCTTATTCCATATGGTCACTTGACGTCACCCTAGTCGCGGCAGACGCGAATTTTCCTCCCTGTCCCATTTGATGTCCCTCAAACTTACCATGCTTTACTAATCTCATCCCATTCCTTATCCTGCAGAGCTTTAAAATTCGGCAATACCCGGTGTAGGCGACCTGATTGACGGTTATCCACTCTATCTGGACTAGGAACCGCAACTCCAGGATCCCCAAACGGACCAAGAAAACCTGCGATCCCATATCGACATCGATTTACCTTAATTCCTCGACCAGCCTGAAATAAATCCAGCTGTTCAATGAACTGCACACTCAAGCCGAATCACTCTAAATGTAAGGTCCGTTACGGGGCTGTCCAAAAACCGAAGCATGTCAGGCCGATGATGGCGCGGCACTGCCAAACCCGGTTTGATAGCGTACCAGCAACTGTTCCATTTCTCCTCCCAACAGTGTCCGTTTGCCTACTCGTTCCATTAACTGTAAAACCCTGCAAAAAAGCGTACCCGGGACGTTCGTTCCAAAGCTGGCCAGCCTGGTTTTCTGCCGCAATTTCGGCTTGCCCCTTCCATAGGTTCAATTCCGTATTCCGTGTTAGGTTAGCCCCATGCCTTAGCACCATGTCCCCATCCAAACTACCCTCGCACCTGACTTGTTAGCAACAGCGCAACCAGTGAGTCTGTTTAGTTTCAGATTACACCATATTGTTGGGACAAAACTCGCCATATTCTCCCAAGTCGAATTATTCCATCTCCTCTTTTATTCCGTGTGACTCCGGCCATTTACTCAACCGCCCAATGCCAGCAATGGTTTTACAGTTTTGGTTCGTGTCAGCCGGGTAAGTCTTTGAACTAGTCGGACATCATGCCCATCTTTTCCTAGAAGCCGGGAGGGAAACCTGTTTTTATTATTTCATCGAATATTTCCCACTGTTTATGACGTTATCCTCTTTTCGCACAATTCCCAATACCCACAAACCCCCAGTCATGCCCCATTCTGACCGCAAACGTATAATCACGCCAGACGGTATGACACCCATCATTTGGAAGTTATTATTATTATTATTATTATTATCATGTTGAAAGCTGATTGCTATTTCAGACTTCTTTGAGGCCTCATTCCAACAACAGCGCCCAAACGTTTCATAACGTCATGCCCCTCCGCTAGCTCAGAGGTTGGCCACCACTCTGCTTCCGCCACTGTGAATCCGGTACGGAAAGCCACACTCTTCGACAAACGATAGTACGGCGTACGCAGTACATGACCAAACCAACATATGGTGCTGGCCACTCTTCGACATCATCCCCGTTGCCCAACCGAAATCCCACCTTCTAATTTTCTCTTTGTGGATTCACCTGCAACCGTTTTCGAGTGTTTGTTCCATCCGCACTCCGTCTTTGCCTAAAGTGTAACGCTTTTTAATATAATCTGGTACATACGGTATCTACATGCATGTGATGAGTGTTTTTGACATAAATCACTGATATCTTAAGCACACAGTCGAAAATGAGGTATTTATCGTGCAGGTCCAATTTGTATGCGATGAACCAACGATAACTTGTTTACGAGGCTGGGGTAATAGCATCAGCCACTTCTGAGTATTATACCAGCATTAGCCTCTGATACCAAACAAAAGTAGTCCTTGAAGCTAGATATCTATACAAAAAACGTACCCTATATTTATTAGGGTCGAAGCCACATTATATCATGAAAATCTTTTCCTTTAAATAAGTTTACCTTGGACCTAGACTAGATAATATCAGCACGTACCGTCCACTCTGTTCACTGAATGATCGCGAGTGGTCAAAATCCTCGATAATTACACCAAAAAGTCTTTGATAACCCTGTAGTTCAAACTCATCGAACAAATATAGAGCACGATAACTCATTTACCGGTTGTCAACGTACCGAATAAGTTCTCCGCCATTCATATATTCAAACAAAACACGACATGACGCATACGTATGTCAGTAAATGGCTCAGGCTTCGTTTACCCTTTTGGAGTAATCAGAGCTCTCGTCTGGACTAAGGTTATTGCGGCGCTGAAACTGAAGGGCGTGCATAGCAATTTATGGTGACGTGTGGAGTGGTGTAAGGTCGTGCTGTGAATGTTCCACTTTGCATCTCAAACTTTCCAAGGTCCAACTTAGTAAGCAATATCATAAAATATTAGAAACAACCTACCAGACTAAATCTTAGGCGCACACCGAAACTTTAACGTAAGCTTTTCGCAGTTGAAGAGCTCAGTATTCGCACAATGAAATTTGATTTTCTAAAGCTACGACGTGTTCCTGATGAGTTGAAACACGAAGACAATTGAATAAATTGCACCGGTCCAAGCTCTTGACTCCCATCTAGCCATCCAAGGGGTCCAAGTGGTGCTAGGAAAGAAGCTCACCATATGATTGCTTGGGTGGACAATGAAATTTGGTGAGCTGAGAAAATTCGACGATGGATTATGGAGGCCTTTGGTTCGAGAACACACGCAACAAAATGCAACATTTTGACGTAAAATGTTTCGCTCAGCTTGCAAAATGTTTGCATCTTAGAGTATTGTGCGGTCAAGTAGCCCAGCATTCGATGGTACCCATTCAATCATCTATGATCTCCGCATGTGACCACAGTTTTTTGGAAGTTGTTTGAAAGTAACTGAGGCTTTCATATTTCAATAGCTGCCAATGGCTTCGCATGAAGTCTCTTTGACGACGGTGGAAGAGCCGGGTTCTTCACATGTTTTCTTCTGTATTGGAGTAAAATGTTTGGGGCATGCGTCACGCCAAGCAAAGCCAAGGAATACGTCATAGCCACCGATTTTTCGGAGGCCAGTATAATCTATATCGGGTGCACGGCAAGGTCTCAGCTTCGGCCTTATACCGATTCCCTGATGGTGCCATCGAAAGACTTGGTGTGTTTTTGGGTACAATGGGGTGGCCAAATTCAGCGTGTGAAAGCCTTCTTGTGCACGTGTCAGATTAGCAAACTTGCAACTGGGAAATTTGGCGGCCGTGGGCATAATAACACTAGCGATGGTTATTCCCAACTTGTAGGTGGAATGCCCTTAGGCATGGTCATACTGTTACCTTCAGAATGAAAGCATAATTGGCGGGAGTTGTGGTTACACGGAGGTTAGGGAAAAGGACAGCGTCACAAGGGGTGGGTATTATTCAATGCAGGCGTGGTCACCACTAAACAAGCGTGGGCGGGGAAACACAGTTACTGCGCGCTTTCGGAAAGAATATCGAGCAACATCGAATCGTTAGGATTTAAAGGTGGCAGTCAAAAAACAAAGTGAGGCAGAGGAAAACAAGGGGCTCCATGCCTGACACATTGAAGAAGGGAGTAACGATGAAAAGTGAGGAAACATCGGATCTGGTCTGGTAGAGCAGCAAACCTGGCGTCATCCAGGTGGTCATAGTGAACTAAAACCTGAAACTACCGCTGAGGCCTCGTGGCTCTGGACTGTTGAGTTCATGGTCAGGACCACGAAAATCGTAGATGTGGATAAAGAAATGGAAGGATTAGCAAAGTGGATACGCGGTGATAGGGACCTCAGAAGCACGGCGAACAGTGAATCTGCAGAGACTCGCTGGAGTCGCTGTTGGGGAGTCGGACAAAAAACTCCCTGGAAGAGTGAGATAATGGTAACACACGAGCCGGAACACGAACTGTATAGAAAATAATGAATTTTGCAGGAAGCACAGGCAAACAGAAATAGTTGAATTCAAGCAAAAGGTTCGCCAGATTTAAATTAACATGTCATGGAGGCAGCTGGGGTCAGGTTGTATTCGTAATTGCAGTTAATGAGACGAAAGAGTGAGAGGGTACCGTCAAGAGAATGAAGGGAATAGTTGTGAATGTGCCATCAAACTGAGTATGGCAGTGCCATGCCATCATTGGCTTGACATGCTTCCACGCCTTTAACGTATGAAAGTGGTCTTGCGCGTCTAGATATTTTACGGACGTGGACGACGAGCAGGCCGTCAGACTGCGTATGACAGTCGCGGTACCCTTATCGCGGTTGCGCACTGGGTTCGTGGACAGCTCCATGCATGAACATCTTCGGGAGTCAGTTCGGTTCAT
Organism: Opisthorchis viverrini; assembly: GCF_000715545.1. Lineage (NCBI taxonomy): Eukaryota > Metazoa > Platyhelminthes > Trematoda > Opisthorchiida > Opisthorchiidae > Opisthorchis > Opisthorchis viverrini. The sequence goes on along the minus strand of NW_008752081.1, from coordinate 17,170 downwards.
CATGGTAGTTAGGATCGGCCGGCGGATCATGACAAATTAAGGCCAACATGGATCAATGGTATTCTGGGGTCCATCGAGAGCGCAAGTTGGTTTGCCGCAATCATGCGAACGAGGCAATAAAACAGGCGGATCCACATTGAGAACCCAAATTATGGAAAGTGTCAAAACGTCTGCTACTGGGCACTATGGTATGAGTTATAGTGCAGCCCGAATTACCGGCAGTCGCAATATCTAACTACTGCAACTAGGCGATACTGCCCAATTTCAAAAACGGTGATCGATATACAAATCGATGCGAACGGGTGTGGGTATTTGTGATCATGATGGATCTTCCTAATCTAAATTGCGTGCAACTAGCATAATGCGGAGCGTGCAGGGACAATAGACCAGAGAAGATAATGAGATGTCTTGTAATGTTTCGTGTTCGTGCGATGAAGTGATCTCAGAATGGTGCAGTTACAGCCCAGAGAAAAGCGTACAGGCTTTCCAAAACAAGTTGCTTCTGGGACGCCATACCGCGCGTGTGTAATTGGTCTCTGTTAGCATGTTTGCTCTGCTGTCAGGTGATTTTTGTTTCATAGGAGGACTGCCCGGGATATACGCTACAACAGGTAAGCTCGGGCCAGCGGGACAGGTGGACGACAAAGTTGCCTCCATTTGTGTTTTCCGTTTCCTTTATCACAGAAGGCGGGGTATGAGTTTTGATATAGGGTAGGAACGTATTTGGGCAGAGGCTATGCATTTGCAATAAGAAGGGTCAACGATGGAATCTTTCGCACCGTAGCGGATGAGAGGTGCATAGGGTCGGACGCATGGGAACGTTTGTTGGCCATGAACATAACAGGCTTTACGAAAGTGAGGCAGAGGAAAACAAGGGGCTCCATGCCTGACACATTGAAGAAGGGAGTAACGATGAAAAGTGAGGAAACATGACTTCGGATCTGGTAGAGCAGCAAACCTGGCGTCATCCAGGTGGTCATAGTGAACTAAAACCTGAAACTACCGCTGAGGCCTCGTGGCTCTGGACTGTTGAGTTCATGGTCAGGACCACGAAAATCGTAGATGTGGATAAAGAAATGGAAGGATTAGCAAAGTGGATACGCGGTGATAGGGACCTCAGAAGCACGGCGAACAGTGAATCTGCAGAGACTCGCTGGAGTCGCTGTTGGGGAGTCGGACAAAAAACTCCCTGGAAGAGTGAGATAATGGTAACACACGAGCCGGAACACGAACTGTATAGAAAATAATGAATTTTGCAGGAAGCACAGGCAAACAGAAATAGTTGAATTCAAGCAAAAGGTTCGCCAGATTTAAATTAACATGTCATGGAGGCAGCTGGGGTCAGGTTGTATTCGTAATTGCAGTTAATGAGACGAAAGAGTGAGAGGGTACCGTCAAGAGAATGAAGGGAATAGTTGTGAATGTGCCATCAAACTGAGTATGGCAGTGCCATGCCATCATTGGCTTGACATGCTTCCACGCCTTTAACGTATGAAAGTGGTCTTGCGCGTCTAGATATTTTACGGACGTGGACGACGAGCAGGCCGTCAGACTGCGTATGACAGTCGCGGTACCCTTATCGCGGTTGCGCACTGGGTTCGTGGACAGCTCCATGCATGAACATCTTCGGGAGTCAGTTCGGTTCATCATGGTAGTTAGGATCGGCCGGCGGATCATGACAAATTAAGGCCAACATGGATCAATGGTATTCTGGGGTCCATCGAGAGCGCAAGTTGGTTTGCCGCAATCATGCGAACGAGGCAATAAAACAGGCGGATCCACATTGAGAACCCAAATTATGGAAAGTGTCAAAACGTCTGCTACTGGGCACTATGGTATGAGTTATAGTGCAGCCCGAATTACCGGCAGTCGCAATATCTAACTACTGCAACTAGGCGATACTGCCCAATTTCAAAAACGGTGATCGATATACAAATCGATGCGAACGGGTGTGGGTATTTGTGATCATGATGGATCTTCCTAATCTAAATTGCGTGCAACTAGCATAATGCGGAGCGTGCAGGGACAATAGACCAGAGAAGATAATGAGATGTCTTGTAATGTTTCGTGTTCGTGCGATGAAGTGATCTCAGAATGGTGCAGTTACAGCCCAGAGAAAAGCGTACAGGCTTTCCAAAACAAGTTGCTTCTGGGACGCCATACCGCGCGTGTGTAATTGGTCTCTGTTAGCATGTTTGCTCTGCTGTCAGGTGATTTTTGTTTCATAGGAGGACTGCCCGGGATATACGCTACAACAGGTAAGCTCGGGCCAGCGGGACAGGTGGACGACAAAGTTGCCTCCATTTGTGTTTTCCGTTTCCTTTATCACAGAAGGCGGGGTATGAGTTTTGATATAGGGTAGGAACGTATTTGGGCAGAGGCTATGCATTTGCAATAAGAAGGGTCAACGATGGAATCTTTCGCACCGTAGCGGATGAGAGGTGCATAGGGTCGGACGCATGGGAACGTTTGTTGGCCATGAACATAACAGGCTTTACGTATTCTTAGACTTCCGCACATGTGAGAGTAAAAGAAGAACTCTTCATTGAAGGGTGATTTCGTTGTATGGCTGGGGAGCTGGCCTGCACGCACAGCTAGAATGAGGCATCTTCAGGTGTTTCACGGCTTTTGTTGCGGAGCCATAGCTCGTGTAGTTTGGTGTCGGTGAATCCACAAAGAGAAAATTAGAAGGTGGGATTTCGGTTGGGCAACGGGGATGATGTCGAAGAGTGGCCAGCACCATATGTTGGTTTGGTCATGTACTGCGTACGCCGTACTATCGTTTGTCGAAGAGTGTGGCTTTCCGTACCGGATTCACAGTGGCGGAAGCAGAGTGGTGGCCAACCTCTGAGCTAGCGGAGGGGCATGACGTTATGAAACGTTTGGGCGCTGTTGTTGGAATGAGGCCTCAAAGAAGTCTGAAATAGCAATCAGCTTTCAACATGATAATAATAATAATAATAATAATAATAATAACTTCCAAATGATGGGTGTCATACCGTCTGGCGTGATTATACGTTTGCGGTCAGAATGGGGCATGACTGGGGGTTTGCGGGTATTGGGAATTGTGCGAAAAGAGGATAACGTCATAAACAGTGGGAAATATTCGATGAAATAATAAAAACAGGTTTCCCTCCCGGCTTCTAGGAAAAGATGGGCATGATGTCCGACTAGTTCAAAGACTTACCCGGCTGACACGAACCAAAACTGTAAAACCATTGCTGGCATTGGGCGGTTGAGTAAATGGCCGGAGTCACACGGAATAAAAGAGGAGATGGAATAATTCGACTTGGGAGAATATGGCGAGTTTTGTCCCAACAATATGGTGTAATCTGAAACTAAACAGACTCACTGGTTGCGCTGTTGCTAACAAGTCAGGTGCGAGGGTAGTTTGGATGGGGACATGGTGCTAAGGCATGGGGCTAACCTAACACGGAATACGGAATTGAACCTATGGAAGGGGCAAGCCGAAATTGCGGCAGAAAACCAGGCTGGCCAGCTTTGGAACGAACGTCCCGGGTACGCTTTTTTGCAGGGTTTTACAGTTAATGGAACGAGTAGGCAAACGGACACTGTTGGGAGGAGAAATGGAACAGTTGCTGGTACGCTATCAAACCGGGTTTGGCAGTGCCGCGCCATCATCGGCCTGACATGCTTCGGTTTTTGGACAGCCCCGTAACGGACCTTACATTTAGAGTGATTCGGCTTGAGTGTGCAGTTCATTGAACAGCTGGATTTATTTCAGGCTGGTCGAGGAATTAAGGTAAATCGATGTCGATATGGGATCGCAGGTTTTCTTGGTCCGTTTGGGGATCCTGGAGTTGCGGTTCCTAGTCCAGATAGAGTGGATAACCGTCAATCAGGTCGCCTACACCGGGTATTGCCGAATTTTAAAGCTCTGCATGATAAGGGATGGGGTGAGATTAGTAAAGCATTGTGAGCTTGAGGAGACATCAATTGTGATAATGTGCATTAATATACATCGAAAGAAATACTTGACTCGAATAATATATATGTATATAAATATATAATTATGTGTATCTTATATATTATATCATTATATATTATATTATGATATATATTTTTTATGCTTTATTCCTAGACTTTAGCACGTTTGAGTGTATGCGGAGAGCTCTCCGAAAGCTTTCGTAAGCACATCTGTATGTTTCAGCACTGCTCACCTCAATGCCTAAATCTTTCGATCAACTTGAAAATGGGACAAACTCTGGAGGGCCCTCAAAAAGTCGGTATTTAAATAGCCTCTGAAGACTTGGCTTGCCTGAGCGTGGGAACTGAGACGTCTTCAGGTGATCGACGACCGATGTTTCGAAGCCATAGCTCGTGTAGGTTGGTGCCAGCAATTGCGTAACGAGACAATTAGAAAATGGGCTTTTGGTCGTGCAACCAAGATTATATTCAAGGATGGGTTCGGCGCCAGAAATAACGTTGATCGGACCATGCGTATGCCAAACCATAGTTTGCTGAAGAATGCTGTTTTCAGCACAATTCTGAGTGGCGGAAGCAGTGAGGTGGCCGCTACGTGACCTGGAAGAGGAGTATGAAGATTATGAAATTTTTTCGTACTGTCGCCTCCTTTCAGGGTAGCGACTGTTATTCCCGCGGTTCCAGGTTGAAGACGCTGCAGGCTATGGCTTCTAATCGATGCTAAATGCGTTTCTGTTGTTAGTTACTTTCAGGTTTCCTGAATAAGTGTCTGTAGAAAGAAATTGATGATGCCCAAACCTACATGACATAGGAAATAAAGCCACAAATAATTTTAAATATTGAGCAGCTGGAATACCCGGTTTGATGGCATACCCGCAATTGTTCCCCTCTTACTTTGTTCAGGCCCTCTCGCTCACTGGTTCCCATACCGACAACCACAATCAACCTTCATTTGTCCCCGGCCACCACCGGA
>NW_008752081.1:0-9303 GCF_000715545.1 Opisthorchis viverrini | reverse complement strand
CTGCTGCATCTCCATATCCATTATTCCGGCCCTACACTTCCTGTAGTTTGAAGTTTTTTTGTTTTTCTCACGTTCCAGTCTGGAAGCTCTTTGTTATGCCCTCACTTGTATTGTTTTCTTTGCCCGCCACTTTTAAACCTCAACGTTCAGATCTCGTGCCATCTGATATGCTCTCCATAGGACATAGAGACCTTGTAATTTTGGATTCCTACCCATGCCACCTCAGGTGTGATAAACTCTACTCCAATAAGGTTTACTTTGGACGTCACTTTCCCCTTTCCCATTAAACACAAACCCCACCAGTCATGCCTTTATTCTGACTGTAATGCTATGATCATGCCGACGGTATGCTTATTATTATTATTATTAATAACGTGTTACGTGTCTCTGAGATGTAGAAACATTATTGTGTATAAACGGATGCTTAAACCACAAAAATATCGGTGCACACACGCAAGCGTGTTAGCAGTTCTGTTTCTCATGATGTAGCAACAAGTTCTCGAAGCCGCTATTAAGGTTGTTTGTGAGATGGTTAGAAGTTGTAATGAGGACGACGAAGCTGCTGATCTATCAAGCTACATGGTATCGGTATTTGGAAGCAGAACTGAAGCTAGAATTTTCTGCTCCAGTTCAGCAGATCCGACACCAGGTACCCGCTCACCCACTGGATTGGCGTCATGGCTACACCCATGCGCTCATGTCTGTAGACACATGCGGCCTTCGGAGTCCGCGGCTCAAGTCTATACTACCTGATCGTGTGATGGACTAGTGTGCCCATTTCTTTAGCTTTGATTAAGCTGCGTCCAGAAAGTCTTCCTTTGATGTGGAATGCCGCTATCAAATAATCGGTGTACCCACGGCTCCCGCGTTATATTAAGTGGGCCTGACGGAGCATGTAGTAAGTGTACATTTTACTGCAGTAATACTCCAGCTCTAGCGTGGATGTAAATACGGAACTGTGGACAAAGGGATTTATCAAACACTCGGTGAGTCAGACACTATGACTTCCTTTAATTATGTTTTCAGATGCCAAAGATGTCGACGAGTTTTAACTGGTTATACACTTTTCCTTTCGAAAACCCTGTTGAGTAGGTGTCTAGCTGAGGATCGCCCTCTGGACGCGTGAAAGCTGGGGCACAACAGGTCAGGGGTGGATGCACAAAACAGGCTTCCGCTTGGCAACAATTCAGCCGACCAAAATCTCATAACCAGGCCGATTGTGGTCATATCCTGTTATGCTCCCGTTGAAACCAGCTGCGTCCCCGGACAGCAGTTCCTATTCGACCACCTACAGGCCTCTCGCCCACCCAAGGCAGTGATGCCCTGGAGGAGACAAACCCCACATGCAAGCAGCGCCCAAAGTACGTGGAGCTATCAACGCTTATCACCGTATCAGGGGACACAGCTGCAGCCGCGCATTCCTCAACAAAGTCACAGCCTCTGAACTGGACTGAGTCAGACGTGCGGGGACAAGCAGCGAAGCCAATCTTTAGCTCCACTCCGTCAAAAGCGGCCTCTCTGCTTGTGGACACAACCGCCACCCAGGACCCGACAACCAAAGCCATAAACATGACCACAACCATCCGGAAAATTCCTCGTACATCTAGTTGGCCACGCTGATCGCCGGCGGATCGGGTGTCCACACAAACAGGAAACAAGAGCGACTGCAGCCAAACAAGCCACATGAAATTCGCCGGATTAGAAAACTGCTGGCTGGCCTCAAGGTGCAGTCCTCCATGAAAGCGAGCCTCTTGGGAGCGTCACCAAAATAATTACTTCTTGATAACGCCAGCCAGCTCCCAGGGCCTCACAGAAACACTTTTCCGGCCAATCCGCGCCAAAACATCCAAGAATCCAGGAAGGTGAAAGCATGCCACAACTCTTTGATCAACAGCAAATCTGGTCGCCAAAATGGGGGTGCTGAAAAGCTACAAACAGCAACGATCGACATTTTCGCCTACGGGGAAAAGACCCCGTCCGCCAAAGCCAAAAGGCCCGAGCAAACCGGGCCCCCACGGAACGAAAAAACCTCGCAAGCGCTTGCTAGACTCTGATTCCTCATCATCCTTCCCTCATTGTTTCCAAAGAAGCGCCTTGCAGGCAAAAGACATTCTTCAAGGCCGGTCGATAGATTACTCCAAATAAATTCAACCTGCTCAATTGTACTAACTGACATTTCCCCTCCTACTGCACCCGGTAGCTGTCTTCCCTCCTCTTTACCAAAAGCATCAGAGCTACACACCGATCTGGCAAATCTCAGTGCTCGTGCGCATTAGATGGAGAATGAACTGTTATCCTATCGTATCGTGCAACCGCTTGCCTGCCTGCTAACTCCGGATGCAATATTCGATCCATCAGATCTTGCAAAAGCGTCAGTCTTTATTGATATACTCGCCTCGGAGATTAGTCGGCGTATGGAATGCCGTGAACAGGTCTTGCTATATAATGTTCGCGACCGCATCCCAATAGAATGCACAAAAGCCGCCATCTTGACAGCGTGTGACGTGCATTACACAGTCTGTACAGCCCGACGGTTGCGAAAATCGAAATCCTCCTTGCGTTGCCCAATGCTAATGCGATTTAGAGACGAAGACGATGCAACGCGCCTGTTAACATCTCAGGCCCTCCTGTCCTCGACCCAGAAATTCCAGACCGTAAGGGTCAAGACTGCTTGCACCAGACTGCAAGGACAGCTTACAAGAAACCCACTCTCCAAACTTCTACAGCCGACTACTAGTAAACATCAAACGAATCCATATTCTGTTCAACAATGCGTACCACCAAATACTCCCGACGTGACTTAGTCGCAGACTACTCATGAAACCAACCCCTCGGAAATTTGCGCAAGTCATGTCACTGATGACACATGTGCACATAGCTGTCGGAGAACACCAGATTCAACCAACGACTTATCGAACCTGTCAACTGGTCTGAGCTCTTTTACAATCCCCTCCAGTTCCGTTGGACACATCCGCACCCGACATCAGTGTAGCCTGTTCTCAACCTATCAGAACTGGAGCCACTAAATGAGCTGGCTGACCCCTTATCCTCTAAAGCTCGAAGATGCAGCAAAGAAACCCTCCCTTACCCCCAATATCCCGGAATCGCTCCTCGCTTAGGCCCGCCAAACCTTGATGTTGACTTGCGGCCAAATGCCACGCAAACACTCGCAACTGCCTCCAGCTCCGCATTTCTTGTTCATGACCATGAGCCCCCCACATCTACCCTTGGACACCCGCCTGTGCCTCCTCTGACCTCAATGGCATCAAAATATTCAACCCTGTGATGTCGTATGCAGTATCTTGCCAGCCCCTATCCGGTGATACAATCGAAGATGAGAACACATCTTGCGACATACCCCTCGACCTAATGACATTTCGCCCCTTCCCACCAAAGCGCGCCCTCGGGCTCAAACACCTATCACAGCCTGGCATTGTAATGCCCCTGCTTGTGCAAAATCCACGAATTCCCACTCTTCATCTGCCCGAGATCCCTATTCGGAAGGCATCTCCTCCGTCTCCTCCGAAGCCATGCGTAGCCCCGCTTTTACAAAATTTAAGAAGTACATCAAGCCATACACACCTTCTTCCGTGGGTTCAAACCTATTTCAACGACGATTTACCCATCTACCACCAGTACTGAATACTCCCTCACAGACTCCGAACCCGGTTTATATAACGCCACCTCCAGGTACCTAGTTCTCTTAGTGCAGAACCCCACCGTGATTGAGGTTTCAAAGTTCCTACTTAGTAGCGTTTGCTCGCCAATAAGCTTGCCAATAATGTTGTTCAGTGCCCGCTCATTACTGCCCAAAATCCATAATCTCCGAGCAATTTGAGCTATTGCACGGCCAAGTATGATCTGTGTGTCTAAAATATGGCTCACAGATGAAACTCCTGACATCTCAATCCATGGCTATGATACTTATCACTCCGATAGGAAAAACTCAAGTGGCGGTAGATGTGCCAAGTCAGAACTTCGTGTAACCCCATTTGACGATTCTTCTCTGGAAGGGATTCCAGGGGCCATTTGGGTATCAATAGAACAGACTAAATGACCTGTACTGGTAAGTTGTACCTATCCACCACCTGCCCTCTCCACCGCCCCTATTGCTGATCTTTCCCGTATCACCACCACTACGAACGCCCTTCCTTGTCCGTCTAACTTTCTGTTGGGTGACTGCAATCTGCCGGACATTTACTGGTCCTCCGCCATGGGCCCTGCCCGTTACACCGCAATGCTTACACAACTTGGTGTGGAGGGTTGGTCCCAAATTGTACGTAGTCGCACCCGTGGCCTACATATTCTGGACCTATTATTCTCCAACGATGGCCATTTGGCTACAGCTACAGTTGGCCCGCGCTTCCCAGAAAGTGATCATTGCGTCGCCTCTTGCAACGTAGTCGGTTATGGCCAAACTGCTCCCCTGAGTCCATCCATGTTTCGCTCCTCTTACCGGATATTTTACAAGCTTTTTCGTCCACGCTGGCTTCCCGGGATTGGGACAACTTTTTCCTTTCGAGAAATACGTCGTGTCAGTGACAGCTTTCACCAAAACCTACTGACTGCTTTTCACCTCGTTTCTACTGTAAAGCGTTTTTACGCCAATAAACCTGAACACGATAGGTTATTAAAAACTCTGGATGCTAAAATACACCGGACTAGAAGAGAATATCGGAAATCTCAGGATTTCCCACTACCAGTTCTCATCAACAAACTCTATACTGACCGAGAATCCTTGCGGGTATCTCTCGAACGGCGAGAAGAGAACGCCGTCCTCAGATCTCCTTCCTAATCCAAATTACTCAATCGACTGTTCTGTAGGTGTTGTACCCTAAACAGCCATTTAATTGTTTGTTTGCGTTCCACAGACAGTGGCCCCATAACTGATCCTGTCAACATAGCAGACCATCTGAACGCTTACTTCGCTGACTGCTATTCACCCTTTGCTCCCAACTCCCAACCCTTATCCACTGCTGTTTTCCTCCAAAGTGTGAACGGTCAGGGTAGCCACCCGACTCCCAGTAACGTAACCATCTCCTAGCTCATGTTTCTTCCCTTCTGTTGTGCCAAGGGCCGACGGCCTTCTGAAACAAGTCGACCGAGACATTGGAATCCTGGTATAAAATCTTTTCATCCACTCTATAGACTATGGAATCGTCCACTCCCAGTGGAAGAAATCTATAATCCACCCGCATTTCAAGTCTGGATGTAGACAAACTCCGTCCTACTACGGAGGAATCCACTATACCGCCCTCCTAATGAGAACCCTTGAACGCCTGGTCGAAGACCCGTTAATCAGGTTTCCCCTAGCCACAAACGCCATAGATGACTGACAGGACGGATTCCTATCTCAAAGATCCGTAAATGGCTGCCAGCTTCACTTCTTTGAGACCGTCACAACAGCCTATGACGCTGGATACTTCATTGTAACAGTCTATCTAGACATTCAAAAAGCCTTCGATCAGGTCCCCGCGCCTCTTTGCTACAGAAACTTAGTACCGTTGGCATCAGGGGAACCTTATTTCAGTGGTTTGTCTCTTACTTATTAGACAAGAGACAAATAACGCAAATCGGGGACATACAATCATCTATGCTACCGATCACTAGCGGAGTCATCCAAGGAAGCCTACTGGCCCCATCCTTTTCTTACTGTGCATCAATGACATCTTCGGCGCCATATCCCATGGTAAGGCTTTCCTCTTTGCGGATGACATAAAATTGCGTACTCATTCCACTACTCTGTAAGCGCCCTTGCTTTTCAGCAGATTAATCAAGAAATAGATTCACTGACTCGCTGGTCAAACGAATCTGGCCTAAGCTTCTCCTCCACAGAATCCTGCATAGCTTCCTGCTGCTGCTCTCTCCCGGCTGACGCTTTAACAATTGATGGAAATACCATCACCTATTACACACAGATCAAGGATCTTGGCCTCAGATACTCTTGTACTTTTGGCTTTTCCAACCAGGTGCAGTTTCAGGTTGCACGAGCATGAAGGCTCAGTTCTTTAATACTGCGCTCCCCTCAACTTCCAGACACAATGGTCGCAATCTTTAAGCTATGCATAAAACCAGTCGTGGAACTCTGTCCTGCATTCCCCTCCCTTTACATCCGTAGTTGCAGACTCGCAATTGAAAGTGTCCAACGCTCGTTTGCCAAACAGATTTTTCCTCGATCAACGCCCTCTCTTACCGTTCCAGCTGTCAAACCCTAGGCCTCGAACCACTATTGCTCAGACGGTTAAAATTGAATGTAGCTCCCTTACACCGTCTGCTGCGTAAGAACGCCTCGATATTAGAGGCTTGACCAAGCATAAACTTACAACTTCGCTACAGACTCCGTAACTCCTGCAACCTCTTAATGTGTCCCCCAGCTCGTACAAACCTACGACACCACTTCCTTATAGTTTATTACGCTTGCATCTGGAACAGCTTTCCTGAGCAGCTGAGAAGCATCACGCATCACCATGCTTTTTCTCAATTTGTATACAAATTCTTTACCTGTGAAACTCCTGCCGCCTTACTTAATACTCGACTACCCTCTGACATCCTCTACAAATCAGGAACGACGATTTACCCATCTACCACCAGTACTGAATACTCCCTCACAGACTCCGAACCCGGTTTATATAACGCCACCTCCAGGTACCTAGTTCTCTTAGTGCAGAACCCCACCGTGATTGAGGTTTCAAAGTTCCTACTTAGTAGCGTTTGCTCGCCAATAAGCTTGCCAATAATGTTGTTCAGTGCCCGCTCATTACTGCCCAAAATCCATAATCTCCGAGCAATTTGAGCTATTGCACGGCCAAGTATGATCTGTGTGTCTAAAATATGGCTCACAGATGAAACTCCTGACATCTCAATCCATGGCTATGATACTTATCACTCCGATAGGAAGAACTCAAGTGGCGGTAGATGTGCCAAGTCAGAACTTCGTGTAACCCCATTTGACGATTCTTCTCTGGAAGGGATTCCAGGGGCCATTTGGGTATCAATAGAACAGACTAAATGACCTGTACTGGTAAGTTGTACCTATCCACCACCTGCCCTCTCCACCGCCCCTATTGCTGATCTTTCCCGTATCACCACCACTACGAACGCCCTTCCTTGTCCGTCTAACTTTCTGTTGGGTGACTGCAATCTGCCGGACATTTACTGGTCCTCCGCCATGGGCCCTGCCCGTTACACCGCAATGCTTACACAACTTGGTGTGGAGGGTTGGTCCCAAATTGTACGTAGTCGCACCCGTGGCCTACATATTCTGGACCTATTATTCTCCAACGATGGCCATTTGGCTACAGCTACAGTTGGCCCGCGCTTCCCAGAAAGTGATCATTGCGTCGCCTGTTGCAACGTAGTCGGTTATGGCCAAACTGCTCCCCTGAGTCCATCCATGTTTCGCTCCTCTTACCGGATATTTTACAAGCTTTTTCGTCCACGCTGGCTTCCCGGGATTGGGACAACTTTTTCCTTTCGAGAAATACGTCGTGTCAGTGACAGCTTTCACCAAAACCTACTGACTGCTTTTCACCTCGTTTCTACTGTAAAGCGTTTTTACGCCAATAAACCTGAACACGATAGGTTATTAAAAACTCTGGATGCTAAAATACACCGGACTAGAAGAGAATATCGGAAATCTCAGGATTTCCCACTACCAGTTCTCATCAACAAACTCTATACTGACCGAGAATCCTTGCGGGTATCTCTCGAACGGCGAGAAGAGAACGCCGTCCTCAGATCTCCTTCCTAATCCAAATTACTCAATCGACTGTTCTGTAGGTGTTGTACCCTAAACAGCCATTTAATTGTTTGTTTGCGTTCCACAGACAGTGGCCCCATAACTGATCCTGTCAACATAGCAGACCATCTGAACGCTTACTTCGCTGACTGCTATTCACCCTTTGCTCCCAACTCCCAACCCTTATCCACTGCTGTTTTCCTCCAAAGTGTGAACGGTCAGGGTAGCCACCCGACTCCCAGTAACGTAACCATCTCCTAGCTCATGTTTCTTCCCTTCTGTTGTGCCAAGGGCCGACGGCCTTCTGAAACAAGTCGACCGAGACATTGGAATCCTGGTATAAAATCTTTTCATCCACTCTATAGACTATGGAATCGTCCACTCCCAGTGGAAGAAATCTATAATCCACCCGCATTTCAAGTCTGGATGTAGACAAACTCCGTCCTACTACGGAGGAATCCACTATACCGCCCTCCTAATGAGAACCCTTGAACGCCTGGTCGAAGACCCGTTAATCAGGTTTCCCCTAGCCACAAACGCCATAGATGACTGACAGGACGGATTCCTATCTCAAAGATCCGTAAATGGCTGCCAGCTTCACTTCTTTGAGACCGTCACAACAGCCTATGACGCTGGATACTTCATTGTAACAGTCTATCTAGACATTCAAAAAGCCTTCGATCAGGTCCCCGCGCCTCTTTGCTACAGAAACTTAGTACCGTTGGCATCAGGGGAACCTTATTTCAGTGGTTTGTCTCTTACTTATTAGACAAGAGACAAATAACGCAAATCGGGGACATACAATCATCTATGCTACCGATCACTAGCGGAGTCATCCAAGGAAGCCTACTGGCCCCATCCTTTTCTTACTGTGCATCAATAACATCTTCGGCGCCATATCCCATGGTAAGGCTTTCCTCTTTGCGGATGACATAAAATTGCGTACTCATTCCACTACTCTGTAAGCGCCCTTGCTTTTCAGTAATCAAATCAAGAAATAGATTCACTGACTCGCTGGTCAAACGAATCTGGCCTAAGCTTCTCCTCCACAGAATCCTGCATAGCTTCCCTGCTCTCTCCTCTCCCGGCTGACGCTTTAACAATTGATGGAAATACCATCACCTATTACACACAGATCAAGGATCTTGGCCTCAGATACTCTTGTACTTTTGGCTTTTCCAACCTGGTGCAGTTTCAGGTTGCACGAGCATGAAGGCTTCTTTCTTTAATACTGCGCTCCCCTCAACTTCCAGACACAATGGTCGCAATCTTTAAGCTATGCATAAAACCAGTCGTGGAACTCCTGCATTCCCCGACACAATGGTCGCAATCTTTAAGCTATGCATAAAACCAGTCGTGGAACTCTGTCCTGCATTCCCCTCCCTTTACATCCGTAGTTGCAGACTCGCAATTGAAAGTGTCCAACGCTCGTTTGCCAAACAGATTTTTCCTCGATCAACGCCCTCTCTTACCGTTCCAGCTGTCAAACCCTAGGCCTCGAACCACTATTGCTCAGACGGTTAAAATTGAATGTAGCTCCCTTACACCGTCTGCTGCGTAAGAAC
>NW_008752080.1:384424-396729 GCF_000715545.1 Opisthorchis viverrini | reverse complement strand
CCACGGTAAGGTCCAGTCTCTTCGTGTCATTTAAGTTCCAACCTTAAGATATATGGAAGGTCAACATAGGGATCCAAACCAAAATGTTCGTTGTTCGCATTAATCTCTGACTCCCGGGTGCTTCTGGACAAGTCTGCATTCTCATGGCTGATATTTTTTTTTCATATCACGCCTCTACATATCTGAAAAGGTTTTTAATCCCCAGCCAAATTTTGGCCTCCTGCGGGGCCCGACTATTAAGATAAGGGACCTAATAAACACACTACCTGGTCAACACACCTTCCTAATAATTCACCTGTTGGGTTCTATTCAGTCATTTTCATCTATCGGCGTTCTGTTTATCCAAGCTCCCCTTTGCATTTTCAGAAAAGATCATTCTCGCATTTGATGGACTTTTGCTCCTGTGCGGGTTGCATTGAATGTTTTATTGAAGCGAATGAATGATGCTTTCAAGTGGGGCTATACACATCTTTGTAGTCTTCACGGCTCTGGGGATTAGTGTATTTATCGGAGAAAGGTGAGTTCTGTCCACTTTTATGGAGTTGCCGAAGATTTCTGTTGTCTTTGCTAGTTCAGTATCTAGTATGTCTTATCTTCAGCCGTGATAATAATCGAAGCCTGTAAGTTTGCACTGCAAAATTTATGACGCTTTTTTTTACAGAATACTGGCCATAACACTTGCAGCTGTCATTTTTGCGTCCTTGGCCGTCCTGTCTGCTGTCATTTTCACATCATGGTATTTGCTTTTCATTCTAATATTACGCTTAATTCTAGGCATCAGTGGCACAATATCATCTATCTTTTTCCTGTAACCAATTTCCTTTTGCACTATTTCATTCTTTGCATTTATGAGTTTAAGTTGACCGATTTGGATCCTCAGGTTTGTTTTCATGCCCATGCTTGACCCTTGTATCCGACAGTTACTGGAGGTATTTATACATACTACACTTCCTTCGCTTTGCTGTTTGATTCTGTCCTGGATAATATCATGTGCGCTTGGATTGCAGTTTTCACTTCAGCTTCTGCTTTCTGGGTATGTTCGAGATTGAATAGCATTGAGTTGGATTGCCTCCAGTTTCTTCGTCCTTATGTGGTGTCTGTCCAAGCGAGACTACTTCCTTTCCAATCGTTCTGGAAAAAGGAACTATGGCTTACTTTGGCAACGTTGTGTGCAGTTCTGTATCCTTCTGCTAATGGAAATTTTCCCTCTTGGTGCGCATATTGTTCATATTTATTCCAACTGGATCTCAGCCCATGCTGGTGTTCAGCTAGTGAGTTGTCTCTTCATAAATCGTGAATTTATTTCCATCTGGAAATGGGCCTCAACGACATATTGTTGCAGATGTTTGAATTTCCAGACTGTATGTCAAGAAAATATAACTTGGTATTCCGAATGTCGCATCCGTGCAGTACGTTCAGTTAACGCGTCTCATAAACGAGAGCTTCGGTTGCCTCTCCCGTTAACACCAATTTGGTTTACAAATAAGTGTATTTCACCAGTTACGTTCAACTTGGTGTTCACATGGAACACGAGGTTGATAGCGAGATGGCTCGGTGGTTAGAGCGCGAATTTACTGAACCGAAGATCGTTGGTTCGAACCTGGCCCCTGCATCTTTGGGCAACTTGGCAGTATCCCAGCCCTCGTACTTCGTTCTGGTGGTATGGCAGCTAGGCACCGAAAGGGCGTTGCAGCCGAACGACAAGTGCTGGAAACTTGAGAAGTACATCCACGCGATGAGCCCCGAGAAGGAAGAAGCTGGTAGTATGTTTTCACCACATCTTAATTGGTGTCACTACAAGGTAATGTACTTCTGACCCAATATTGGTGCCGTACTTCCACCAATTGGCGGTGCTGTCTGGTAAGTGCTCGTGACACTGAAAACTTTTTCTGCCTATATCCTTCATTGCAAGCTTACTTTTACCAATACTTCCAGTATATGGCTTGCTTTCAATACATCCATAAGCTGGCGAACTACCTTAGCTTATAATGTGTGCCAAACACCTGCTAGTTTTTCTACCGCAATGGAGATAACTAGACTTGCGGTCACAGGTCAAAATGCCAGGGACGATTTGTTCTGAACCAAGTGATGGTTTGTCGCAGCGTACGGACCCATATTTTATGGTCAGCTTTAGGTGGCAATTCATCTAGTTTTCGCGTGTATTACGTCGTGGTTGCTTTCCATGTTCTACAAAAGTGGGCAGTCAGTCACGTGAACTGAATTGACACTATGAAACCATGGCCCGGTGACGAATGGAGCAGATAAGTTGTGCAATATATCTTTTGTGAGTTGATGGTAGTCATGTCGGACCAGTGGTTGTCAGCTTCGGTGGTCGAACGTCGGTATCCTCATACTAGTGATGGTCAGCTTTGATAAGCCGAAGGAATAACGACTTTTCCGGGGTCCTCGGTTTTTTTCGTTTGGCTTCGCTGGTTGTCTCATCCGCGCCTAATACGACTAGTAGATTCAAATGCATAACGTTCAGTTTTTAGTTTATCCGTGAACCATATTAAAACATAACTTCCTATCTTTCCTACCTTTTCCGCAACTTTCAGTTGATGACGGTGCTGCTTTTTTGTGGTGTACAATTTCTGTCTAGTATTGCACGGGGGTTTGGCAAACTTGACCACTGCGGTGAGTTTCTTGGCTATTTTCGTCTTTCCATTGGGAACACTTCCTGTACCCATAGTGATTTTGAATGGTTGCACGAGGGGTCGTAGGTGTAGCTTCAGGGCTGGGCACATTCGAAATATTTTTTTCTCAAAACATGAGTTAGTCAAATGTGGGGCGCGACACAATACGCCGCAGACCTGGTACAACGTTTTGTGTACCAGCCTGTTAACTTTCAGTGTTCTTTGTGCAAACTTATAGAGCTTGGTTTTGTACTAGCTATGCAATCCTCATGAACTTCAACACCATATTTTTGTGTAAGATGGACACACAATATGACCTATTGTGCTCACTGTCTGCTATATGCATGTGTCAGCACTGTGACGGCTAACAGGGGCAACAATTGAAGGTACCGCGACCCTTTACACAGATTGGTCACTCCCTGAAGACATTTCATACTTGGCAACTCTTATATCGCACATATATGGTTATTGCATTTATGACGTGTATGTGCTTGTCAAGGAAACATTTGACACACTCCTCTAGTTACTATGGTGCTACTATACGCCATTATGTATTGTCTGTTCTTCGAAGTGAGGGATAAGGCGGAGGAGGGAAATCGATATGTGCGTATGTATAGAATCCCGTCCAGTTCATACCAATGCTTCTAGCCGTAGTAGGCGCCATACAGATGAGTGACGTGCTTGATATGTTTGCTTGGCAGACAATCAAATCGAGTCTCTAAGATGTGCATGGTGTGTAAGTCACAAGATCTATCTGGAATTCGAACGATGCTTGAATGTAGTATAGTATATAGTGTAGTATATAGTAATCGACAACAGCATGCTGTTGGTTCAGTACCGTGCAACTATGTTAATTTAATAGAATCACGCTCCGTAATCAAAAGAATGGTGTGGAAAGGGTAAGGCGCTTGGCGCCTCAAAGAAGGGTCAGGAAAAGTCTATCTTGAAAAGCGGACAGCAAAGACAACAGCTGGAATTTTTGTAACATTAGTTCACTTCAGTTGTTTGGCTGCAAACGACGTTCCAAGGGTTGGTGTAGCTGCCAGATGAAGAGGGAGACTGAGCTCGTTGTTGAAGGCAATAACTTTAATACAGAGACAACAACTACCGGCTGCTCCACTCATGTCTTTCAGTCTCATGAACCACTGATATGTTGTGTCCTAGGTTTGCCATCCAAGAGAGTTACACTTGTCAACACGACAGTATGTTACCGTTTTCCATAAAATGATTTATACTGCTCGGGATTCTGACAGTGAGTCTGAGAAACCTGGGTCAGCATCCTTCAGATGTTGTATCTTCCTTTCGCAGCTTGATACAGCGTAGTGTTGTTAGCTACGGTAATATTAATTGTTTTTGATGTCTCTAAAGTTTTTAAAAATTCACCTGAAGCATTTCAATATTCGTGTATGACCACGATTCTTGCACTGTCTTGTCATGCATTTGTTTGTAGCCAGTCATCGCCGTCCTTTTTTCGGTTCTATCGCTGTGATATGTGCTGTGCTGCTTTTTCTACACAATACAAACATATGGAGCTTGAAGCAGAGGGCACCAACTGAACTCTCGTGGCTGCTTCTTTCCGCCTTGCTGTTTTCGCTCCTTATGATATGTTCGATTTACCGGATTCGTGCAGAAGCCAACAGCGATGCTGTTCATCGTGTGAGTCTTTTTCCTGATAATTGGTCTTACTAGTCCGACCAGGTCCAAAATCCGGGTTTAAGAGACATCTTTATCTACTTCGGATCGATTCATCATGAGAGAAGACTCGTGTTATTGACCCTGTGGGCATGGTTGTAGTTCATTGAGTCAGCCCAGCTACAGACCGGGTACCGCAGTGCAGTCGCTGCAGCGGTTGCGGCTTTTTTGATCAAGGCTAAGACGAATAAGGAAGAGTCACTTGTTATAGATGATGACCCATCCAGTTCGTTGACGTTAAGTGGTTTTGTGTGTCTGGCATGACAGGGAGTGCGAGTGTTACGCATTGAATGAGATAATTTTGATGCAGAATGTTCCGCGTGACATACCATATTTGTTAGGGTCACTGACCATGGATACGTCTCATACTGGAGTTCTTATTAGGGAAGATGGTGGTCGCCAACATGGCTACGTTGACTGGAAAGAACTTTCATGTTTCGTCTCAAGTCATTGAGTAGTCGCTGCTGAGTCGCCTCCATGTGACCAGCTGATCCGGCGAGCGGGAGAAGGTTACCTTTCCGGGTAATCATCCGGCTCACTTCACATTACGGATCCGATGTTATGTGGGTTCCGGTTATAGTGTGATATGAACG
This sequence comes from Opisthorchis viverrini, assembly GCF_000715545.1. Taxonomy (NCBI): domain Eukaryota; kingdom Metazoa; phylum Platyhelminthes; class Trematoda; order Opisthorchiida; family Opisthorchiidae; genus Opisthorchis; species Opisthorchis viverrini. Next base: position 391,811 of record NW_008752080.1, on the reverse strand, counting down.
AATCTCCAAGGCTTATGTCGCGTTTTCTTATGTCAGAAAGTGTGTTTACATGTGTTTACCATACTAAAAGTGTTGCGCGATCTTGCCTTCGCACTCCAGTCGCTGAGAATAGTTCGGATTTGCCACCAGACAACCTAAGTAATACGACTTCTCACGGTACAGTAATTCGCTGTTCTTCATACGGCTGCTGTTTTCGTGGGCTTCCTAAGCATGGTAGAATATTAAGGGACTGAGTTCTATCCAGTGTCTCCCACAGAATCAAGCGAGAGTGATGTCGATTTGAATTCCGCAAATTCTGCGAACACCCACAACAAATCAGGTTTCAAGCGTCCCTCACGGTCGAAACAACCATGAATGTTATGGGTCGTCGTTCAAGCCTACGGGCAAACCAACCACATGGGTCAAGCGTTACCATGTTAGCCTGTCCAAACATGAAAGTTCGGATGCGTCCAGCGTGCGCCGGTGTGGTGATGGTAACACACACCCCGGAGATCAAAATTCGCCACTACCAGGGACGTGCGCTGGTGATGAGCTACGATGAAAGCGAAACTCGAGTCGAATGCTTCCCCTCTTTATCTGGATGGGACAATATGACGGCTGTTCGAGCGGGTGGTGTGAACGTGACATCAGCTCTTTTGTTCTACACATACACTACTTTTATATCCAAGTAGTTGGTGTTTAAATAGGAAATCTGCCTCAAGGGCGATGTTTGAGCTGCCTGAAGCGAGATTACGAACTCACCGTTATATTCTCAATAGAACAAAGAGTGGATCACTTCTTTGATTGTGAAGTCCATTCGTGCATCCATATTCTTGCTCAGCAAGTCTTGACGAGCCCGTCTGCTGAAAAGCTCTAGTCTTCTGCAGGGTACCGCTGATCACCAATTTTGTGTTTACTTCTTGCTATTTTTACGTCTGCGTTCACACGGGTACATTCGAGGTGAAGTGCGTAAATGCCCCAAATTATGGTTTTTTGCCTTACCTTGGTGGATATAGTCAAGTGCTCGTTCAAATACAGTTTCATTTCGTCATGATGCAGTAACTCATGCCGACGCAATATCCGTCCCGGACAGGGACTTATAATTCTACACTACTTCAGTATCATCATAGCAAATTGTTTCGATACATCATTTCGTCATCGCCTGTAAAACTGGTTGGCATTGAGACAGAATCTATAAACGAACTGGAATCCTTTCATATTGCGTATCAGACGGCACAATTTGCGAATCGGAACTTGATCATGCATTTGTGATCCACCGATGAAAAAATGCTTCCGAAAGGAGGTGCTTCTGAATGTTCTCTTGTTCGGTGACAAGAATCCTGTGTCAGTACTTAGTTCTTCAATCAAATCCCAAAATTTCGCACATTTGTGGTGCATATACGCATAATCAAAGCCCATTCAGACCGGCTGCTATAGAGGAGTAGTTTTCGTGTCGCCCCACGGAAACTGTAGAATCTATAAAAGATGAGTGCTTGTGGGTGATTGCAATAAGTTTTGGAATACTTTATTCTTGGCGCGACCAATGCTGTCGACACCTCTTCACAACGTACCATGACGTATGATTTAGCAGCGGATGTTTACGAAAAGTTCAGCTGTTTTTATTTGCTCCTATTTCCAGGATAGTTTCCTGAACCCCTTTCTGTGCTTGGCTGGTGGTGTTGCAATGCATGCCTTCCAGCTGATGCCTGGTGGTTTATTTACGTCAATTTCTGCACAGATTGTGGAAAATTTTATGTGTTCACTTATTTCTGAAAAAGCTCAGCCGCTTTGCTTGACAGCTGAATGACAAGTCTAGGTCACCGTGTTGGCAATATGCCGGAATACTGGTGCAACGGTGATACTACTGATGGGGAGGCATGTGAGTAGTGCGTGTCGTTCTTGGAATTTCGCTTTGCGCCTCTTGAAAAGGGGAGATCTGTTTCGGAATTTGTGGAGTCGCTTTGTAACATTTGCTTGGATTTGAGCAATTAATGGTTGGAGTCAATGAATCTCCAGGAAAGTTCAAGAAGGCGCATTCAGGAGAAGATGGATGTCCAGTTTTTGTAAATAAGGTACAAATGAGAGTTTTGCTTCCCAGTCCAATAGTCTGTAACCGGTCATTGTGCGCTTTCTAATAGGTAACTCCGCAGCGAAGGCCTTCTTCCTTTCACTGGTAGCTCGGATGCTTTTGTCGGTTGTTGGTCAGGCGGTTGTTGATCTGTTTTCCAGGCTGGCTTGCAAACGTTTCGTCACCAAATGAGCCAGGACATATTATCAGTGCGCGCACTGATAACGAAACACTTGCGAGTTAATTCCCAAGCTCGGTGGACAGATCAACAGCCACGTGACGAACACTTAATGGTTCATTATGGTGTCTCTTTTTAATGACAAGTTGTTTACTCCATGGTTGGTTTATTTTCATCTGGTGGGGATTGCGACAGGAAAATCCATGTTCGTCTCAAATATTTCCTCTTCCGGAGTGCTTCTTTGTCGGCCGATCTATCTTACTCTCGTAGAATCTCTCCACCATATAAATGCTAATCACTGCTGGTCATGTGTACCTTCTTTGAAAACTGTGACTACCACTGTTTTTTTATTGCTTGACTATTCGCTTGCAGACTACTTCAACCAACATAAGGAGTTATTGGCCTTGGTTTAATTGTTTATAACCTTTCTTTGATTCCTCTAGGTCCATGTGATTTCACTTGGTATAGGCATACTGCTTTGTATATGCTGTATTACTACCACTCAACGGGTCCCCAAGAGTTTCGAGTAAGTCTACGGACTTTGAGTTTAGCTACAGTTATCACACGGGAGATTACTATGATAGCCCCAATGTTGTGCATTTACTTGTTCGGTTTTTATAAAGGAGGGGAGACATCATTGTCATCATTGATAGCAATACATTGGTAATACCTACTAGAGGATAACAGCCATGCGACCATGAGGGGAAAAGGCTTCGGTAGAGTGAAATAAAGGAAAGGGTGGGGAATTTGTGCGAAAACAGTGCCGTGTTCTTGAGGAAAACTGTCAAGAAGAAAGTACAGCTCTAAAATGTACACACGAGTATCATGCCCGATTAAGCCTTTTGTCAGCGGAAGTAAAAAGGAATGCCAAATACAGGAACGAATCTTGAGTTGAATAACCGTTACACAACTAACAAGCCTCTCCTAATTTTTGCCCGGTTGAACCCTTCTCAGGAAGGGAACCCAAAAGTAACACACTCAATCTAATATCGGGTTGACAAAGGACGCATGCTACTGGTCGCTTTCGTCTCTAATTTTTCTAAATATGATCTGTGTGGCATATTGCTGGCAGGAGTTTCACTCGGCCGCGATCACCGGTTGACCGCCGTTACCCGTAGCGGTCAGGTCGGAGTCGACCCATTCTTGTGATAACTTTCCATTGTTTTGGACCTGGCTTAGCAAAAACTGCTAACTTTCAGTTGCAGTCGATTTGCATATTTATACACGTATCATTGAGCAACCCAAGGGCAGGTTCAGATGGCTATGTTCCCTCTCAGGTTTTGTCAAACCAAGTGGAATTTTGTTAATAGGTTACTTGCACGATTCGGCAATCAGCTGACTGAGAGTGAGACCGAACAAATCGTTGTTTTCGGTTATTCGTTGTTATGTCCAAAAACGCTAGCGTTTGAGAATGGGTTAAACGTACATCCTTAACCAACGAACTCCTTGGATTGGCCGAATCTCCAGGTCATTGAGCGATTGGTCACTCGTCGCGCAACCGTGTTTAGGATTCCGCTTTTGTTTGTCACGAACCAACCATCGCTGCCAGACAATGTATACTGCCCTCTTCAACAAGTAATGGTGGATTTGTTCCGATTTCATGTACCTGTGGTTCGATGCGGTGTTGAATTTGTTGATATTCACTAAGTAAATCTATTTGGTTCGCTGTAAACAGGCATTCTGGACAATCTTTTCCACAGTGCAAGGGAACAGAATGTTTGCAATGTATGATTGCGATTTTCATCGATAATTTACTCGAATTCATTGGGTTTCTGTGGGTAAACTGACGCTTGGTTGTCCATTAGGGTTTTTAGGGCGTAGATCTGACCATTACTTTGCCTCTTTAAGCATTGTTGTTCTTCATTTTAATGTTTCCCTACTTACTTCAATTTTATTCTAGTGGTGGCGGCTGGTTAACCGGTCGCCTAGGCTTCATCCTCCCGTTGTGCACCCTCTTCTCCGTTCTGCCAGTCATTCTTTTTCGACACATAGAACCGGAAATACTGGAAATCATGGCGACCTTATTTATCCTAGGTGAGTGTCCCCTCAATTAGAGTTGTTTGCGTCTGTGATCTTTACGGAGTCTATAATTCTCGCATTTCTCGGGCTAATTTGGGCAATATTGATTCATAAGACGGAGAATTATCACCGTTTTGTGATGCTCTGACTATGTTGTGGTTGTATGTGTCGCATGAATAAAGCTGGGTGTAGAAAAATTATGAGGCTTGTTTCCGTAGAACGACAAAACTGCTACGGTTTTGAGACTTTAGCTTACATTGACGACATGCGCCAGAAATTCACATGGGGCGGGTGCTGTTTAGAGGTTGCCCAGTAACTAGTCTTCCTTTTTGACCAATAAGTTTATGGTATTTCATGCTACCTGGTGTAATTGATATTGCCCATCTTACGCAGGGAACGGTGAGCCAGTTGTTTGCTTCTGGCTTTTATTGCAACCTATTCGTGGACGATTGATCTAACTTGCCTATCGATTTTCTTCTAGGACGAAATAGAGTTGCGTCATTTTATTCTGCTTTACACCTGCATGTAAACATGTTCCACATACTGTTCCTTGTTACCTGAACACACTCACTCTCACTCCTTAGAGCTTCTCCCCGACACACGCTGTACCTAAGGTTGTTTTCTGTGGAATCTCCTTGATGTGCTCGTTTAATATATTCGGTATTTGTATTGACTGCCGCGCAAACGTTCGTTTCCTCCTATCGTTGTTTGAACAGTTTTCAGATCATGAATTTTTCTACACTTGACACTACTGATGTTACCCGTCTTGTGCAGTGAGTTTGTAGCTGATCGTATCTACATCTCTGTTGCCGTCGACTACATAGTCAACAGGGTTCCTACTATGAGCAAACATCATCCAGCGTAAAACCGAAATGGAAACACAATACAGCGTGTTGGGCAATAATCTGACGTGAATGCGAAATCAGTCGATACACATGTCCGTATCTATATGTTTGGATAAAATGAAGTATACATTTATGCATACCTTCGTAGCAGTATTTTTTTGGTTTGTTGGAGTTCCTGCCTGAGTTTATTCCTGACACTCAGCGTGATACGAAAAATCTTGGTGGATAACTGGATGCCGGGCACACTCATCGTACCGTGTGACCACTAGGTTCATTCCATTTACTATTTTATTATTTTGAATTAGAGTCTTCAAGCAAATTAGAATAGTTGGATGGGATTCGGGCATCATTATTGACTCCTGCTGTTACTGACAGCGAGGGTAATGATGCAATCATGGAAGTTGTGGTAGATTTCTCCCGGGGTAAAAGTGAAGAATTACCCAAAACACCAAACCAAAAGAATGTAGAATATGTGGGCGAAGATTTGTCGTGTAACCAGCTGGTCGCCTAATCTTTCATGCTAATGCACGATGACGATTGTTAAGTAACGACAAAACGAGATGAAAGGAGGTACAGATATTGCCGTTTACGTGTTATTGACGGACCGCTTTGGAAAGGCAAACGTTTTACAGTAACAACAAATTAGCGCAGTGTGCGAGAGAGTTTTTCGACCGTTGTCTGTAGAATCCTCGGACCAGTTTCCTCTTGAATGGTTGTTGTTAATGCTAGGCTGAGCATACAACTTTGCGCATGCATTGTGTTGATCCTATAGAGCTGGAACTCGAATTAAGTTTCGAAGGATTGCTATACATGACTAGATCCTTGATACACCAAACCGTGGTTCTGTAGTATTTCGTTGCTTGATCTTGACAGGAAATGCCTTTGCAAGAACCCACATCATGTGACAAAATCTGAAACTGGAGATCATTTCGCAGTATAAGAGCTATCCTTTGCCAGCCTTCGCATCCATGAGGTCGTGATTGATTTTCCACGTGACTACTCGTGAACTAGTTCGTGCTCCTCGCGGAATACGAATCGCCTCACTTCCCCCATTTTGAAGCAGGCTCAAGACAGCGTCGCGGTGTGAGGTGACTCAAGGTTTTTGTTGCAGCCTCAGCTCCTTGTAACGGTTAACTATGACCCGTCGTCAAGTACAGGATAGCACGCGGATGATGGCGCTGTTTTCGATCGAACACTGGGTAACCTGAAGATGATTGCATCCCAACCAGGTCGTTCTGAGCATACGTAGTTCGCGTGACTGCCAGCTACACACGCCACTCATGACTGCAGACTCATGCGTTCTACAGCAGTGATTTAGGTCGAAATCATGATCCTACTTACTCTTTTTTGCATTTACGCTTTTCATTAGTCATCAGTCCATATAGGTGCAAGATGAACATGCGGACAATCAGAAAGCCACTGGTATCTGTTGACCCTGCTATTATTAGTCAAAGGGTGTTTGAACATTGCAAAGTCTCGGGCGGAAACTTTTGGTGGTGTGGACTGTGTACGGAAAAATCACTTAAGTACTGAAGGACAACTGAAAATATCCCTAACGCGAGAAGGTTTGTGCCACAATTAGAGGTCGCGACCGGAAACGAAGAGGTTTCATGATCCAACCCAAACATGATTAACTCAAACAGGGCGGTTGAGGAGGTATACATGCAGAGGAAAAATCTCAAAAGAATTCAACGGTTTCGTGTCGTATTCGACAGAGAAGCAGTACGTATTCACATCACTCTTGTTAGGATAGTCCTCCTCCTGTCCTGGTGCAATTATTGTCGTTAATCTGCACAATAGGAGTAAGCTCTGGGGTTGAGTTTCCCTCTTATTAGAGCTTACCACCAGTGCATATCCTGGACCGTGGTGAGGTTTGCAATCCGAACACCCGAAATGCGAGGCGAGTATGTTGCCACTACATCACCAGCGCACGCTGGATGCGTCTGAATTATCACGTTCAAGCAGGCGAACGTTGTAACGCTTGACCCATGTGATTAGTTTACCCGACGTCTCCAAAGACGAACAAGCAAGTGTCCCGGTTCTGACCAACCTTTCAAGACTTCACAATCAGGTGGTCCCACTGAAAAGTAACAGTCAGGCTATTTCTTCGTAGGGCGTGTCTCGTTGGCTTGACAGTAGGTAGAACATCTTGAAACTTTGAAGCTCAGAGCAGAATAGCTTGAAACTAGTTTCCTAAACGGGGCATCGATGTTTTCCCAACCTTTATTTGTGGGTCATTGATAATGTCGGAATCTCACTGTTCGTCCTTACGAACCTCTTCCGATCAGTTCGGGGAAC
>NW_008752080.1:356707-384402 GCF_000715545.1 Opisthorchis viverrini | reverse complement strand
AGTTTCCTAAACGGGGCATCGATGTTTTCCCAACCTTTATTTGTGGGTCATTGATAATGTCGGAATCTCACTGTTCGTCCTTACGAACCTCTTCCGATCAGTTCGGGGAACTGAAAAGATGCCTAGCAACTGGTATTTTCTCAAAAATAGTGTAAAAACCTTGTGTGATGAGCGCAGAAACTCCAGTCTAGTTTCCTTCGCACCAAAGTTGCCCATCTGAATTTTGTTACCCCCATTATTCTGTTGATCCTCCCTTATGGGCAGCAGTGACTCGGGATATTCTTGAAACCTACTCATCCTTGTCTGGGAGGCAGTTGCTTTAAAAGGAAGTAAGACACATCTCTGAGGTGTATATGGGCCTTCATCTGCTTGTGGTTGTAGTGAACATCATCTCACGTTAAGCGAGACACTAGAGATCCTGGAAATATGTGGGCAGTCGACGATCTTATACTGTAGTCAAGAAAGTTACAATATCAAGTGTCCTTTGGAACTGTTTGCTGTACAGATTGATGTCAGCGAAATATGTTCATACTATGGGAGCTTTCTGTGCTATGTCTGAAGATCATTAGAAAACCGTGCGGTGCGTTCACTTCGTCAGCTGGATTCGTCGGTCCCTCCTTTCTATATTTTTGATTGATGGAATATTGGAATGTTACTGGAAAATCCCAGCCCGGCATGTGTCATTGTTCTTTTGACCTCTTGCTTTTACACGCCACAGCTTTAAATCTTTTTAAACAAAAGGTGGGTCTTTGTAATGTGTGCTTTTCACCTTCAAATGCGAACTCATGGACAAGAGTGGATCGCCTGAAATCTTTACGTTACAGGTGTTTCATTTTCGAGACAAGTGAGGTCTCATCTGGATTTCTATACACAATATACAGTAACCCGTGGGACATCAAAGCGACGCACGCGCTTACAGCCATCTGTGTGTTGTGCTGTCAGAGTTACATCAGCTTGTCTGCCAAAAGGTAGAGTGTATGGTACGTTTGTGTAAGCACTCCTCTGCGGTTTGGATACCCGGCCTCTGTGACGTAGATGCACACAAACCTTCGTTCTTCGACCATCGTTGCATCATCCAGCCGGCTTATAGCAGGCACACTGGTCGCTGAGATAAGGGGACAATACGTAAGCATGTGTTGGGCTGTGGGTCTTGTTTTCTCCTGGTGGTTGATCAAGTGAAGAGGCGTAGTCTGACCACAAGGGAGTTTCCTTCTAATGTTGAGCGGATGGCTCATGCTGTAGTCGAAACGGCTAGGACGGTTCTTAGACTGTTTACGGGGTATGACCGTGCAGCTTGATACAATGGGTAGAGGTCAGGCAATAGCTCCTATCAGTGGTTTACAACTTTCTGGATATGAATTGTCGTAGTCATTGGCGAACTAGCATCCACACCCTCACCAGCTTACTCCACCTTACGTTTCCTGATGTTCTTTTTTCGGCTACGGCTGACCGACTGTTTATGATTTATTTACTGCCTAAGTATTGCACATCATTCCAGGGCATTTTATTTTAACTTGTTCATCGTCGGCCTTTGTGAGCCTAAAGCGTTTCTGACCGCATTGTTTTCCTAGCTTTCTACACTGCGGAATGGAGCCTGTTTCAATCAATGTTGATCAATGAAGCATTATTCATATCATCAACACTCGCTCTTGGGTTGTTCCTGTTCGTGTAAGTGTACGTATTGTGATGCAACGATGCAACCCATTTTCGTCTTGTTTCACAGTTTTACACTTTGCATTGCCTTTCTAACTTACATGCAGCTCAACGACAGGAGGCCTCCATGTAAATTATCCCATTCAAGATCTAGCCTAGTGGGTCACACGTCTGAGGTGATTCCGTTTTTTCGGCGTGGTTTTTTTTCCGCGCAGCTTACAGTTCGTTCGGCCCCGAAATTCTCATCGCTTTAATGAGCTGGATTCTCGGATCCTACATATTCCCAGATCTTATTGTTTTCAGCTTGGTTTCCTGATGATCGTGTGGACGATCATCGCGTACACTTCACGTATGTCACGAAGACAACCTCCTCAGTGCTGTTTATTGCTAGTCTCTTATGAGCTAGATGTTTGCAGTTGTGTCGAGGAGATGAGCTGTCAACTGCGTTCCGAACTTCAGAGTGTGTAATCCAAGATTCTAATAGATGGGCAACCAGTAGCGCATCTGTACAAAGTCAGCTTATGCTAAATACTACCACGAAAAGTGCCGGAGTAATTAATATTTTGTGACATTTCAAAGAATGTCTCGGCATATTGGAAAATATAAGCGTGGAGATGTATAACTGGAGTAGCGTCTTCGTTCCGTTGAGCATCCCATGAACAACATACGGGTGAAGCATACGCCCAAAGCATTATGTCATTGCACGGCTGTCGTGACGATGAGGGCGATGACGACCACTTCATGTATCCACTGATTCATTTGAAGTGAATGATCTACTGTGGGATGTAGACCAATCCAGGTTCCACCGCTCCTTCGGAAGCAAAACAAACCCATGGTGACGGTTCTACTCCCTTGACCCAAGGACAGGGGCGCTTCCGTTAACGAGCACTTATTCGCAAGGACGGTGACATAAATCATGCCACTGATCAACTTGCAAAGACAGGGCAGTTCGCAGCACTAGGAAGGACTTTGTGATGATGGTGAAATGAGAACGAGCGTCCAACTTGCTGACCTCATTTTTCTTTTCGACCCGGTACCAGCCATGCGCAATGAATTTTCGTCTCCGTTGACTTGAGAGCTTGATCCCATGAATGAAGATTACTGTAAAGCCCACGGAGTGAGTTTTTGGAATTAGGGGTAGATGGAACACTTTTCGATTCGTGAATATTTTCGTTGACGATCTGAGGATTTAAAGACTTCGTTATGTAAGTAAACTTAGTCTGTGGTACAAACCACGAAGCACTGTATAGCTGTTTCTTCCTCAGTGGTAGTCATCAGCACTACGCATCGCACGAATCACGAGGCTAATAGAAAATTGCGACCTCCCAGCTTAACAGATCGGTTACGAACATCTTACCAGCCGTGTAATTAACTCACACGTAGACAAGATAGAATGCCGCTCATCCTTTAGTCGTGGAATTCAAACCACCTAGTCATGTGTTGATTAGCTCATCTCTTCTCAGAGTAAAGGCTCACTTGTCGTGTGGAACATTCCTCCTTCTGAGTTACTCACAGATTGGCTGTTTTATTTGCCAAGTTCGGTAATTAACTTGCAAACGCTCGTCACGAAGAGACACCATCAGTGCGCTGTTGGTTAGCACTTGGTAGCACTTCTCCACATGTGTTCCTATGGGTTTTGAAAAGCATCCATTATCTCGTGAGTTCATTAGTTCGTTTGCGATCCATTCTGCGTCGTGGTATGCCTTCCTTTGATTTGACTGGTAGTTTAGATACCTTCTATTTCACTTGTCCTGTTATATCTAACTGCTGTCCCCGCTTCAGTGCCCTTGTGTCGGAAAAGAGACTGGCCAACAAGGAACACAACTGCTTCATTGCAACAGGAGAGTGCAAAAGTTACGACGGCCTCGTGCCATATGAAGGGTACTTTTAGACACTGATCCGCCATTAGTGATTGCCCATCAACATCGACAGTTCCTTTATGAGATGCCTGGACACTTACCATACTCGGTCATGCTTCTGTGGCGTGCCTGAACACTCATGGGCTTTTGCTGAATTAATTGAGTGATTGACTGGCTTAGATACTTGCCGGCTTCCCAGTTGAGATTTTCGTGGAGTTTTAGGGTCTCAGTAAGTTCCGGGCATTTTGGGGTTATTTTCAGGAATCTGGCCTTCCCGACAAGTTCTCTTTGCTTGTCCCGATGACCACTTTCTCAGTTTGAATTGCGTTTCGGTTTGATAGCCCGTTTGGTTGAATGATCGCACTGTCCGGTTTTCTCAATTGCTGATGCCTGTTCGCGCAAGTTAGTCTTCAGGCTCGACGAAGAGATCGGAAGCCACTTGGTCAGCGACCAGCAAATTCAGATGGAAGCAGACGTCCAGAAACTAGAACATTATGAAAATTATTGTTCCAGGTCTGTACTGTAATGCATATCAACGAGACACTAACTTGTGCTTTTTCGATATTTTATCTGATAAGGGATAGTCCTGGCATCCTTACGAAATGGCTTCTACACGTGGATGGTCGTTTTTGTTTTTGTCTTTCTCTGCCAGTCTACACCCTTAGCCTAACTGCCCATGGCATCGATACCTACGTTGTCATAGTGTTTTTGGCGTATCGTTAACCGTTTTCAAGCCGTTTCGTGTGTGAGAAAATAGATGCGAGTGGTGGTAATGGGTGGGGGGAAGACTGAACCTTCCCCCGTGAGAACCTGTACCATTGGCACACTAACGCATCTGACCATTACACCGCAATGCTTAGGCGGCTATTCATCTGATATCAATGTACTCTTCTGTGCAAAGCCCCAGCCCAGTTCGTATTGTTAAGTTCCCGGTACATGTTCTCGCGCACTCTTAAACGCAGCTGTGCGCTGAACTGCACTAGTAACCCTTTTGTAGCCTGCAGTTTTGCCCACTCCTAGTCTACTGACCACTCCACTCATCCTATCTTACCACCTCGGTCACACATGAACTTTCATTTTAGAACAGTTTCCGTGTCGTTCCTGACCTCATTTAATGTATGAATCAAATACAATCTGATGGTATTGACGTAAAAACGCGTGGACAAGGAGATGCCTCTATTTACCATCCATCCTGTGTGGTAAGCAAACTATGCACTCTCCAAAGCGTAATCGGCTGGCCCAGAGCAAATGTAGAGTTTTGAGGACGCTTTGATATCCAGGTGACTGATAGCTCCTACCAAACTGACGGCTAAGAACCACACCACTTTTTATGTGCTAAACCTCGAAGGGTTGGGTGTTAGTTAGTAGTTTCCCCTACGGTGATAAGACTTTGATATACCAGTTGTTACCTTTTGGTCACTCTGGTCATTCACCTAAGCAGTGCATTGAGAAACTTCTCATTACGATATTACACAGCAATCACCCATAGCCTGTGATCAGTCAGCCGAGCTTGTTAGCTTATCAACACTGTTCAACCTCTCCGGGCGACGTGTAAAAGTTCCAGGCCTGCAGCGAACTTTTTACTGAACGTTACTCACGAATTTCAATAAATTATTGCCTACACACACCTAATCATTAAGACCGTGTATTTAGACGTTCTTAAACAATGGATTTACGGACAGACTTTGGACTTATCTGAAAGTAATATCCTTTTTGCTTATCACATCAACACACAACACAAGCCTTTTTCCTCTGCCAGAAAGTCAAAAGCACTTTCTGCTTGACGTCACCAAAGTTTGTTTGGCGTTTTAACCATGTGTGCATTCAGCCGTCTGGAATTGCTGACAGTTTTCAGCAACGAATGGTTTTTGGGTTTAGGGTGTGATTAACTTAACTGTTTCGCCGTTGAGCTCAATAGTTCATTCCTCTTTCGGAAGGAACTTGTTCCTCAGGAGATCTTTCTATGCTAGACTGCAAAATCGACGCTTTATTACCGATTCCATATTAACTGCATTTGTGATTATTTTTACTAACTTACATCGCTCATTCATCTTGAACCATTTAGGATAGCTTTCTGTTTGAGTTCACTATTGAATACAGTTTCAAATTTGCCATCTTACGCTTCCCTTTTCTGGATGAGTACCCTGTTTAACAAAAGCAGACCTTCTCAGGCAGAGGTCTTCCCGTAATTCCCGTAATTCGTACATGATTCTCGTTGCTGAGGTGTAATTTATGATGGTCTTTTTTGCTTGTTTTATACTTTTGTTAGTTTTTCAAGAGCATGACTCCATGCATGCTCATTTCTCTATTGCAGTTTGCATTTGAAAAACAAAAGACACAAGCCCGTCAACCTTGCGACCAATGACAGTGGGTTTCTTTCAACAGACTTTCTCAACTTATGTGTGGTTGCCCCGGCCGTAACCAAAACACTGCTGATTGGTGTGAATCGGTTGGAATATTTTGAGAGGTCTATGTCTTTCTTGTCTCCTGTTGTACATCAACGGATACGTTATGAAAAAGGTGCAATACTTGGTATCTACATGACAATTGTTGGCCTGGTCTCCGGTTCGCGTATCCTAGATGGTTTCACAAAATGTTCCGCTTATTTGGTTCACCGAACTGGTATCCTCTGGACCAACCATAATGGAACGGTTAGTTTCAGTGTTGAGTTTTCTCTTCAGTACTATTCAAGACGAAAACCTTTTTAAGCGATGGGGTCGTGGATTTAACGATTTGGTCGATTGCAGTTCTAGTTTTGTCTATATTATGCCAATCGCACCACATGTTATTCCATTGACCCACCGCATCGTTCCAGCTATGCGATTGTCTCACTTATGAGCTAAACAATAAGTGGTTCAAAACACACTTCGTCCAACTGGAATGAGATCGAATAAATATATCATTGTATGGCAGTTCCCTTTTACGAGAACGCCTATCGGATCGACTAAAATCGTCCTCTCGTCCAAAGATTTCTTTGATGAGGAGTTCAGGGTTCTCACTCACAAGTAGTTCAGGCATTAGTTTTAGAGTTGGTTGTTTAATTTTTCGGTCACGGGTTCACGGTGATGACCTAGTTTGCATTATTTCCCCTTTTGACCAGATTTTACAGTACGAGTTGAATGTGGACCTTTGCATTGATTGCCGCTAAATGCCCTTTTCGCATAGTCTGCACTGACCGCACTTTCACGGGGTTCTTTTATGCCCATTCAGGTCTGTGACCGTCTTTTGTAATCTAGGCTGTTGAACTGTACTGACTTATGTTGGAATGGTTGTTCAGCAAGTATCTTCTGAATGTTGTATCATCTGATCGGTCCTCTTACCGTTGCTTGCGCCCTTATCGCCAAATTAGTGAATCGTGAGCTGTGGTCCACGTTGTGGTCAGCAGGAGATTCGGTTTCGTTCCTTTCGGTGGACTAGAAAAGTATCTCCCAAATTAAATTGTGAGTGGCTTATTCTTAAGCAACATGTGGGTAGTCCGGACAGAAATATCAGCTCAGTTTTGTTTCACTGCGATTATTTTGAGCGCTATGGAGTATACTGCTAAAATTTGTCGTGCAGTGTAACCTTATCGGGTCTTCTGACTCTGATCCATTTCACTGATAACAGCACTACACACTTAGATGTGGAAACAGCCCACATTATAATTTGTATAAGATTGTGGTACCCGACAATTCATTTGTCACCTCACCAGTCATCACATCCCTGTGATGCCCCTGGATGTCCCTCTGTTGATCAAGAAGGTGTCACATTTCATTGAGTCAAAAATGGCGAAATCTCATCAAGTGAATTCGATAAACAAAGGACCAAAATATTTTACAAGCCTGAAAACTGTCGTAGCCGACGGTACCTTGACTTGCATGGGTGTTGCATTCGAAAGACAAAGTGATTTCTTGGTTCAATGTTCCGCATTCTGAGCGAAAAGAAAGCTAGTCAGGGGTAACAGTTTATGCGGCAAAGCTTATGTAGTGGATTTTGCCCGTCTGCGGTAATCGAGGCGTCGTAAAGTCGACATAGGTGCATCGAGCATTGGAGAGATTTTGATTTAGGGCCAACATTATTCCCGAAGGACGTAGCGACCCTGTCCTAAACGATTAGGATTTAATCGTGAAATAGTTCGGTCCATGCCTGGCGTTTTGTAAACGCTGAAGGCTGTCCTACCTGAATCTTCTCATGTACCCTAATGACGAGCAAAATGACGGGTTACTCGTCATTTTGCACACTGATAATTATTGATAAATGGATCGAGTTGGCTGGTGTAGGGCACCGGTGTTACTGGTTACGAACTAATTCTTCATATCCTGCGCTCTCCGTTGTTCAGGTCTTTTTGCCATTTCATATTCAGCTCTTGAGTGGCTTTTACTTACTGGTATGGTGCAGTACAGATCACGACCGGTTTTGTCCTTCTCGGGGCTCATCAGGTAGGTGCGGTTCTTCTTGAACCCAAATTGTACAGATTTCGACAAATACACGCATTTGGATATCACTTTGGGTTTCACGAGAGACTCAACTGGATCTCGCGTTTGTGATGTTCTTCAACTTTGGGCGGTCTTTTGCAGCACATTCATTTGAAGAATACCATATAGGAGAGATTCAGTTGAGTCTCTTGTGAGAACCAAAGACCTTTAAACTCCAATTAAAACACTCACTATTCACGTTGGCTGTGGTATCCATCAACTCACCCTTTGTCTTTTCGACGACCATTCTTCTTGTGTCAACACTGGCTCTGATCGATTTTCTCTCTTCCTCCTGCTTCAGTTCGAACAAATTTTTGGACAAACCGGACTCTTCTTGTATTTCGAACTTTCAATCTACCTTTTCTGGCCTAGCATCATGCGAATACTGTTCGGAACTGTACCGTCAGGTTGTGTAGCTTTCCGTAAGTGATTAACGAACGCGTTGTGGACTGTGGCTTGATTGATGTTCCTTATGAGTAATGTGGTGTGCCCTGTTTGCTCGGTTGGCCGGTGTCACTGTAGCTTTAGGATATAACTGAAGGTCTATGGGTTTTCGGACCAAAAGGTAGGTTTTGCCTAGCATTCTCGTCACTAAAATTTGTGCGACTGAGTCGCTATTGCAAGACCCCACAGTGTGTCTGGCTCTCGCACCACTAATTCACTTACTTGTTTGCCCCTTTTATGATATTTTTAATTTACTTCTCAGTTGTCACTTTTGAGTAGGATGTGTTTAAGTTTACACACTGAATGCTTTATTCTAAGTTTGCGTGAGATGATCCCTCTCGCTGCGTCAATTAACAGTTGTTTCGCATTGTGGTAGGCCATACTTACTCTAAGGATGGTTTCCGTTCTGTTGGTGTTGGACTTTGACTGTTCCATTCTTGCGAAGTCCCTCATTTAAGAACCCTCTCCATAGTCCTTTTCCCTGGCCAACTGTGTTGCGAACATTCCCGATAGGGACCTTTGAATCATGCGTGAGTTCGATAATCCCGAATATCAAAAGGGAGCATTCGGTTAGAAATTCTACGGTACTATTACTCAAGGGTAATCAAAGTTATACAGCAACACCCTCAATTATCCACGTTCGTAGCGTTAACAAGACAGCCGCTGACCGGCGCAATTCAGTTTCGACGGTCGCACACCAAACAACGATGAGCAGAGAGTCGGCTCAGTAGTGCGGTTGCGGATCGCACACCAAACAGAGAGTCGGCTCAGTAGTGCGGTTGCGGCCATTTCTTCCGGCGGTTATCGTGTTTCTCATTGGCGGTGCGATCACGCGGAGCCATGGGAAAACAAGTCAGGACAGGTTCAGCAAGCGGGACACGGATGTGCCTGGATAAGTTGGTCAGCTACGCACGTTCGCGCACGACGCATGCCAATACACAAGTGTCGGACGGGACGGCCTTTGCGGCAAGGTGACTGGCGGGTGCAGATGAGCAAAACATGACATAGATGAATGGGAAAGTATCATGAGGTTCAGTTCAATACCGGTACAGTGTAGTGTCAAGGTCCTCAAACCTGACAACAGCGAGCGGAATATTGTCCCGGCGGTGCTGATTGCGTCGTCGCCTCCGAAACCAGTTTCGTGATTTGGATTGGCGGTGCGATCCCACGACAGTTCAAGTTAGAGCAGGCTGAGCAGAAGAGGCACGAACACTCGTGCGTCAGCCGCGCACACCAACATCCCCATGCTAACATAGCAGTGCCAGGTCGGCCTTTGTGGCAAGGTGAGTAGGGATGGACAGATCAGGTGGAGATCGAAAGTACATGTGCCGAGTGAGCAAACAGACGGGGGTATTAGATTCGGCATGTGTGCATTTTTTTTCGTTCATAATACGTCTGCATGATCTGAGCGATCGGTAACTCAGTAAAAGAAAGATGCAGCGTATTTTTATGTTTGTTAAACGTTTTACAGAGTTATTGAGCGTTGCGTCTAAGCCTGTTATCCAGATCAGTTGTCCCCTGTGTCTGCACGGTGATGCTGAGTTGCTCTGGTGTTTCTAAACCGTGCTTGACGTTCAAGGGCTCAACATTTTGTCCAAATAAACGTTTTTTACTTAATGCTGCGTGGAACTAAAAAACTGTTGGGTTTAGGTGATGCTGGATTAAAGCCTTTAGCGATACAAGCGGCCGTCTCTCAAAAAATAATATCGGGTCCAGACGCTTCACTGGTTCCTGAACTGAGCGGAATTTGATTTGAACAGGTGTGTTTGGTTTCTAAACTCTTCACTTCTAAATTGCACTTAGGTTTACCAGTGACCGATTTAGAGAGTAGGTGGTGCTAACTATGGAGCTAAAGTCTGCTATGGTCAGCTGCACTGCGTGGTTGAAAGTTTTACCTACGACCTACGATTTATTATCAATTTGACCTCTTCTATGTACTGAACGTGCGTCTCTTGATTTGGTTCCATACAGAATCCGCCTTACTTCTCACTGGCATTTCGCTCTACCTGTCCCCACGACTGAACGGACCGGTGCAATCAAAACTGGTTGGAGCTCAAAGCGCGATACGCAACAGTGCTCGGCATTGTGTAGTCGCGGCATTTTTTCTGCTTGGTGCCTTAGTGCTTCTTGGAAGTGTCTCTTCTGCCGGCTGGACGTACGTTTCGGCTTTTTTAGAAAAATGCTTCCGTAGCTGCCCCTGTAGCTCGATCATTTTATCACAGTGTAACCTGAGGTCTGAACTTTTCGCTATCCTGTCTTGATACCACACCGTGAATTTCGGTCTGTTCATAGATTACTTACATTTTTTAAATTTTTTTTGTCACTGACAAAGTTTCCGGAACGGCACAAATTATTTTATTCTTCAATCATGCTTAGTTAGGTTCAATTGCACGTTGCTTTTCTATTCCAGTTTTGTAGTGGTTAGTACCGAGCGATAGCTTCTGTCTTACTTTGTAATTCCGATCCTCTGGTTCAATTTCATAGCGAAAGATTAGGCCGTATATAGAGCTTTTGGGTGGCATCTTTACAGTACTATCAGTAACGACCGATATCCATGACACTTTCCAATGGCATCATTTTGTCATCAATTTCACTTATAGTTTTTCGGATAATGCAAGAAAAACTCGAAGGCAACTGAATTCCTGCTAGAAGATATCCGTTCGGTGTTTTTGTTGCTTGGTCGCTTCTCCTACCAAGTGATGTCAATCATTAATTCATTTATAGAGCGACAGTGATCTGATTTCACGGGTTTGTCGCAAATGAACTATGGGGTCCTCTTGACTGCAATACTAACGATCCTCCTTTGACACGTCAGTGTGGCTGTACATAGTAATAAAAAGTCGGAGGTTGTTAGTCTTCCCACGACAATATGACCGACTTCGTAATGGGGACTGGGTACTGTATTATCAGTCCGGCCCAAAGCATAATGGATTGCTTGTCACACCGATTGCCTCCTTCCTGTATAGTGGAAATCTCCAAGTCCAACGCCCATCAAGCCCTCCACGCGGATCACCAAAGGTCTTTCTTTTCAAATATCATTTCTTACATTATCCACCTAATGTATTCTACGTATGGCACTTGTTTAAAGCCACGAAATATTGGAGATATACCCGCTAGATCTCAAAGACCTTGGAGCGTTAACACTGCAAACCATTGATGGTTTCTAGGGTGTCTGGCGGTTGATTAGGCGGTGAAAAGTTTCTGAAGTAAACTCGCTTGTTGGCGAAATACACACACTTACAGGCATGCTACCTAAGCGCCGTACACTTCGGATGCTGCACGAAGAGAAAATCAGCTGATGGACTCTACTTCTATCTGCTACCAAACCACCTGACTTAATCCTGCCACCTTGACGTGGTGATCAGGCTTGAGTGCTGCATTGATCCTATGGGCTTCATCGACTGGAACTTCGTCCCACAAGTGCAGCAGTACCAGGAATTTCAAAGGGGAGCATTCAGACCAAGAGGAGCCTGGCCCCGAGTAATCGTAGTACGAGGCGATGTGGGCGGTAAAGTCGTACTGTCCTCGGCGGTAGGAAAGTGTAGGCACTGTGTTTCCTCCAGGTGATCATCATGTCCTTATTCATAGAAGTAGCGACGTTACCTTCCTTTGAGGAAGGACGGCTTACAAAATGTCGGTCCTAAAATGCCTCACACCGATCGCCCAAAGGTTGACCGTGACCACCAACACACTACTCAATACGGTCGGCGTATGCCCCAATGGATTGCTGATGGATGGAGAGAAGTATACTTTCCATCGAGGTTTATTCGGGATCATTAGTCGAAGAAGAATATCTGAGATTGTGATCCTTGCGCGCGATGTGAATGCCCAAGCCAGTCGTCTGAGCACTTTCAACTTACATCTGGGCGTTCGCATCGAGGTCCATGTTCGTCGCGCAGACAACGGATGGCGGCTCATCCTATTGTGTGTTGATCATCAACTGTTTCTCAACGGCGCGAATTTTCTGCATAAACGTTCGCATCGCGTAACCTGGATGCCACCAAGTTCAAATCAACCATGGACTTAGTTAGATCACGAGGCTATCAGCCACCGATTGAGAGTCATAATTCAAAACTGCCGTTCCTTCCGAGGCGTACAACTCGATACCAATCGCGTCATGGTGCGTGCCCGCCTAACAGTTCGTTACGGCCAGAAACATCTTAATCTACCACCATCTCCGGGAAACTACCATAGCTCAACAGTATCGACCCGAGCCAGCTCAACAACTTTCTACAGTGAATCAATAGTCTACTAGTGGTGAGCACATGGATGAAGCATAGCAAGCTGTGGTAGGATCTGTGCTAGCGGCGTTCAGCGTTGTCGATTTGACCACAGGATATCGTAGAGATCGCTAGTCATGACTGATGCCAGTTAATCCATACTAACAGACAACGAGCACCACGGCCCACGCAAACCTCTCAAACGCCAGATGGTGGAGAGTCTAAGGAAAGACCGAGAGCTGTTGCTACCGGAAACAGCTGTGCCCCATATCAAATAGTACGATCGAATGGCCCTAGGAAAGCAACGGTCAGTGAAACGAAAAGTGAAAAAGGCGGCTCATTAATTCACTTGCAAAAACGGCGACTTGGAAGAACAAACAAAGAACAATTTGCATGATCTTTTGCAAACAACCTCTGAAGATAGTACATACGGATGATTGGAATGTAAACCTTAATCTTCTTTTGGAAGAAGAAATAAAGTAGAATATATCCGTAACAAAAAGTGAGCAGCCACCAGGACTGGACGGTCTGTGTCCAGTTCTCTTCAAAAAGGCGGTTTCCTAGTGACCTGTCAACCAAAGCTCATTGGTGCTCTATGGAATGAAGAGAAAGTGCCTGCAGAGTTGGGCATATCGACGGTCATTCATACCTTCAAAAAGGGTCCTTAGGCGCTGTGTGAAAACTACTTTCTCGTCAGCTTGGTAGCTGTGAAATCGAAGGTTCCCTCTGGTGTGATCCTTTGAAGAGACATTTCGTGTAAACCACTCTGGGTTTCGTCCTGTAAGAGGATGCATCGGATCACATCTTCATCCTCCGACAGATTGTGGAACACCGACACTTTTCAGCAACCAACAATGATTGTGTTCCTCGACTTAAAAGCTACCTTTGACTCTGTGGACCATCAGGCACTGTGACATCGTCAGTGGAGCGAAGGTGTCCAGCATGAATTCTTGATCCTCCCTAAGCCGCTGTACGCAAACTTACGCGGACGTGTGGCATTCTATGACAAGCTCTCTCCTGAGTTCACTGCAAGGCAGGCAAGACTGTTCTCTTTCGTGTGTTCTCTTCAACTTAGTCATCTATACGATTATGGAGAAATCAATACCGTCCGCTAATGCTTGGCTATTTGAAGTGCTCCTAGGTTATCCGCTCACAGATATCGAGTACACAGACGACATAGATGTTGTTGGATCTGATCGAAATAATTCTGCCTCATGGTTTAGCATGTGCCTCACATCTGCTAAGTGTAAAGTGCTGCTGTAAGTCTGATGGATTTGAATCCTAATCTCCTGCTTCAGGATGAACCGATTGAGGTAGTGAACAAATTTGTCCAGCTTGTCCAGTCCCGGTGGCGTCGGCAAATATGATATTTCCATCCGGATCGGGAAAACCAGAGCAGCTTTTGTGAACCTGTGGCTTAGGCATGACATCAGCTTGTCCTTCAAGAGTCGGGTTTACGATAGTGCATTGCTCTCTATATCATTGTATGGGTCGGAAACATGGACGCGCACTGAGGACGGCAAACGAGCTAGGGGAGGTCAAACAGTGACTTAGCACTGAAGTATGAAAGCCATTGTCAGCAAATTCAGCTACGCTCGTCATTGTTGACTTCCTAGATGGGGACTGTGAGACGGCACATGTCATTGTCAGACATCGCATAATCGCACCCTCAGTGGCATGCATTCATTTCGTTGCTTTCATTGCATAGCTGTTCTCCCAATTTCCCCAAAGAAGAGTCCATTGATATGCCTGTATTTACGCATCAATCATGTCAACTACCGCCTCCAATGTGCAGCTATCTGCTCCCCTCTTCAAATTATCGGGAGACGAAACTGTGGCAGCGAGAACCACTGTACGACAGGTACACGGTTTTTAATAGCTGGACTTTACTTGTTCGGCATGCTTCAGTTTTTGGCTGCTGGGTATACGCGTTGTACTCCGGTGAATAGAGCAGGTTGAAGCAATCTGTATTACGAAAATGTATTCAACTATTCAACTCNGAGAACCACTGTACGACAGGTACACGGTTTTTAATAGCTGGACTTTACTTGTTCGGCATGCTTCAGTTTTTGGCTGCTGGGTATACGCGTTGTACTCCGGTGAATAGAGCAGGTTGAAGCAATCTGTATTACGAAAATGTATTCAACTGTTCAACTCTTGGTTGTTTGCATTCCTAATGCAATTGTACCTCGGCATTCGGCGTCGTGAGTTTTTTTTTTGGTTAACGGTAGTGGTTGGATGCAGTTACGCTGCTCCCCTTTGTTTCGGGACTATTAAGCAGCTGTGAAATGAAGCGGATCAGGATAGTCAAATAAAGGGGCTTTGAGAACACAACCAAGGGCGTGATCCAATAACAGGCCAGACGCCATGTGGCATAGTAGTTTGGTCAGTATTGGGATGGGACGCGTGGGTGGACATCAATATGCTATGGGGACATACATTTTGGACAGTTTTAGGCTCACACTTTCAGTCTGGGTTACAGATTCACGAGTATGAGGTGTGCTCGTCTTCAAAAATCCCGTCGTTTTTCTAGGTAATAGGCGATTTTCGCTTAAAGCGTGTATGTCGTGGTCTTGATCGATATTCATTCCATCAGGATTGTTGTTAGCTCCTAGCGCAAACTTTTCAGTCGTTATGTGTGTCCATTGAAAGATTCAGGTCCGATTTCTGCTCATCTTGCTTACTTCTAGGTTAGCATGGTCAAGGCCGCGTTTTTACTGTTCTCCGGCGGTTTGAATTGTTCTAACTGAAATATATCCGGCCATAAATCAAACACATGTGTATGTAATTCAGTGTCTACGAGGTTCGACCCAACCATTCATGCCATTGTGCTGTACAAATCAGTGTAGCCGTGACCTTATGGATTGCTGGGTTACTCACACTAGTATCAATATTCGGTTGACAGTGCATGTATATTGTTCCTGTGGGTTGAACGACCAGGATCTCTGTGCATGTGAAAGGACATGACTCGTTCTCGCGTTCTGTTAGTTTGTTTGCTGTCATTTACTCATATTTATGTTGCCTCTATAGCTGTGTGACCTGTTTAGAATGGGTTTTTATCCGCTTGATCGTAATGATGTCTTACGGCTTAGTTACTGCTCCAAAAAGCCACCAAGCACTTCAATGAATCGTTGATCAGACGTGTGACTGAGGTATTAGTGGATTCAGCGCAGGGCTAAGTAACTGATGACTCACGTTATACTGCTCAGATGAAATGCCAACAAGTCAGATTTTCGGTTATCATCATCACGATCATCATGATCATCGACAGCATGACATCATTGTTCAACGCTGATGATTCTCTGATTTATTTGTAAGCCTTCTTGTGAAGAAAAGAATATAAGGGGATGGCGAATAGACTTAATGCTAGCTTACTTCAATCATTCCGAGGTTCCTACACCGCTAGACATTCATTCAGGCAATCTGAATAGAAACTTACAACAAGAACGCCACTGAAATCGATTAGTAGCAGCAACCAAACTCCGGGGTGTCACGCGGTCCCCATACCCCTCTGCCATGTTAAGGATTGGCCACCTCTCTGCTTCTGTCACTCTAAATGGGGCACAGAAAACAGCACTCTTCAGTAAACCATTTTTCAGCCTACACAGTACATGTCTCAACAAACGCAGCTTCTGGTACTGAACATATTCTTAAATGAAAGTACCCGTTGCACAATCGAACACTGGCTTTCTAACCGCCTCGTTACGGACTCGCCGATACCAACCCATACGATCTATGGTTCGGAGAAAACGATCGTTGAAGACCTGAAGACGTCTCAGTTCCGCCACTCGAATAGGCCAAACCGAACATGTGTACGACAAAACAACTCCTGCTGTAGCCTGATTGGGCACTCCCTTGAGATTCGCGGATATACACTTTTGACGCCGTAGGTTTCTCAAATCACCGAACGCGACTCCACCCTTGCTGATTCGTGCGTTGACTCATCTGTCACATTACAATCAGAATTATTACGACTTGCATGGTACATAAATCGCTCCACAAACGATCGGAAGTGGAACAGCGGTAATCTTGCGGTACACAGGTCCTACATGCGAGCCCATCGAAATACGGAGTTATCGCTGACTGGGTAGTTGAAATCGTCCTTCGTCCCTTGTGTTCACGATGACAACTAACTATCGGACTACACTGCGTTATGCGAAGGTATTCGAATCTCACCCTTCAGCCGAATCTGGATAATACTCGGGACATTATTGAAGGATTTCGACGATGCTCTCCCCTTTCGTTAGTCCGATTCTTCCTGTCTGGGGAACTATTAGAATAAAACGCGAATACGAAACAATCAAGGCCTCTCATTAATAGCGTGGACGATCACCATATAGGGTTGTTTTCCGCAAGCTCTCATTCGGTTGACATCGGAGTTATAACTTCCGTCAACTGAATACGAAACAATCAAGGCCTCTCGTTAATAGCGTGGACGATTACCATATAGGGTTGCTTTCCTCAAGCTCTCATTCAGTTGACATCGGAGTTATAACTTCCGTCAACTTATGTCTGAATATACTTTTGGAAAATTCTTGAGGCAGAATTCAATAGGAAATCCGATTCAGGGGAGGATCAATATGGTGGTGCTCATCACCCAATTTGTGCTTGTCAGACACTGTATTTTCCTAGATAGATAACTTGCTTTCCAGTCATTTATTCAGTTCTGGCAAGGTGACTCAGTGGTTAGACTGCGAATTTACTGACCGGAAGGTCCGTGGTTCGACCTCTGCGTCCCGACTTCCCCTGTCTAGGCTTGTGCGACCTGGCAGTATCCCAGCCCTCGTGCTTCTTTCGGGTTGCATGGCAGTTGGGCACCGAAAGGGTGTTACAGCTGGACGATTATTATTTCTTTATATTTTATTTTCTGATTGTTCACTGAGAGTTGAACCGTTCATTTCCACTTGCCCGGGCAGTTTGTTGAACCAGTCTGTGCCCTGCGCACACAAGTTGTAAGCGATTTACCGGTTCGTGGTGGAATGAATTCTTGAACCGGATAACCGTTTCCTAGATTGCGTCACAGCGATTTCTGCAGCACCCTTGTTCATTGATGAAATGCTACTTGTGTACCAAGCAGAGTCCTGTGCGTAACTCAGCAAGCGTTTATTGTTTTCGCTGGGGCGAGGTTGTCAGGTTGTCATCCGTTTCTCACGCGGTGTGTGATTATTTTCGTGTCCCAACGCACTGTCGGTCATACGCTTGATAATTGGACAGCAGCGTGGTTAATACGAATCCTAAGGCTTTGGGTAACATTAGTAACATCAAGTTAGTTCGCAGTTGCACACAGTCGCACCTTCGATGGGTATGTAAACACATCTTTCGAGTATCGTAGATTATTGTTGATGTTTCCAGACAAAAGTTGGACGACCAAGTATCATCCAACTTCCCTTGCCTTCACGACTTGCCGTATTACCATTGTAATTTGGGTAGTGGCCACTGTTTCGAGAAACAAATTCGTGGGCATTCAGACAGCTTTCCAGGATTGAGTGCTATCTTTATTGTTCAACTATCTGTTCCCACCGATTTTATGCCCAGGGCTAAGGGCTAATTAACTGATAGCGAGTTCGGAGAGACTCAATACTATACGACGCAGTACGTCATTGTGGTTTGTTACCATCAGAACAGGTTATCCTCGGTCTACGGTTGTTTTCACCTGGACCCTTCGAAGCGTAATACTTTGTGAGTATTTGTTATGATACACATTAAGAGTTGCTTAAAAGAACAGTAGCAACTCTGATTCCTATCGAAGTTCTTTTGGGGGTACATTTTAATGCATCTGTCGTTTCTCTTTCTCTCTCAGTTTGCTTCTTCTATTGGTCGGCGTCCCTGCTACAGTCTATGTCATTGTGTGTTTGGCTACATCCATGGCACTCAAAAAAGATAATATTTTGGTGGCATTTCGTTACAATTGGATTATTTCTTCGATGGAGTGGGGCCTGTTGCTAGGCCTCGTGTTGTCTGTTCTCTTTGTACGGGTAAGCGCGCATTTTTGAGTTTGATCCATCTGTTCTAGGGCGATACCGATTCATAAGTTTATTGGAACATTTGTGCACTGCTTTTCGGTTATCCATAGGTGGACGTTGCTTCATGTGACGAATCTCGACACTGAAATCCTGAAGAAAAAGTACTCCGTGTACCGTCGTGTGATGTATATGATTTCATTGCATTGTCAGTAGAAACGCAGACAAGCTTAATCTCTGTCTCACTTTCGTAACATGTGTTGGTCATTAATGCAAACGACGAACGAGAAACATAGACTGCAGTTTCCCGATCGACCGATAGATCGATTCAAAAACACCCTGATTCTCACACCATGTGTCCTTTCGTGCGCCAATTTTTCCACCATGTAAGCGCACCAGGTTAGCATTGCCAACCTCGTGGGAGTGTAGAATTCAGCATCTATTACCCTAATTCTCGTGACAAAGATCCCTATAAGCCGCACAGGTTTTCAACGGGTGACAAGTCCTCGTGAATATGAAAGAGAAAACATTCTACTTGCTTCCTCGTTTTTATTCAGCAAACGGTTCACTCTACTGAGTGCTCCTAAGCTTTTATCTTCCGTATTTCAGATAGCTTGAAGGGCTGTAGATTTTCGACCCACGACCGGACAGGAGATCCATGGTTGCTCATGATTCATGGCATATTAAGTAGTGTAATATGCTCAATAAATGAATCTGAGAAAAACTAAAGGTTGTCACTGTGCTAGGTTACTCATCGTACACCTACGCATGATATTGACACTGCAAACTTGAATAACCTCAATTTAATGTTTATTTCTTCCGAAAAGCTGGTCCGCTTTCATCCTCCAGTTATTCCAGAGATCACCTAAAATGTCGCTTAAGTTTCTGTTTCCGGTTGGCGAACTTTGTTTTAGAAACGACCAATTTGCCTCCTCCTATTACAGAAAGTTCTACATGAGAAAGAGGTTAGGGCGCAAATCCGAATTTCCCGTATTGGCCAAATCTAGAGATCGCGTGATTCCAAAATCTCTACTTCGAAACACTGTAATGAAAGCCTCTTGATTTGTGGAATTCTCTTGGGCGATTCGGCGGCAGTTGTTTCAGTTAACCTAGATGTAGAGCAGCTGAATCAGCAGCCTTGGTAACCGGGATCCACTGTCGTACTACGTGTCGTTGTCATCTTAGGTCGTTTTTCACACTTGGCGAGATCTTCAGCCTACCTGACTGAGTCAAAATTCTTGAACAGTTGTTCCTCAGCAAACGAAATCAGGCAAACTAGGGCGGAAACCATCCTGAGAGGAGATAGCCTGCTGCAGACTGCTTATCGACACAGCTGGGGCGTCGTGCATTTAGTTTCTGTGGTGGACTGAAAATGTTTAGACAGTACTACTGTAGTCTGATAGTACCAAACTTATACCGTACATCTTCATTGCTGCCTTGAGGACGTCCACGTTTCACCTCGTATACTTTGATACTCTTCAAGTTGGCATCTCTCGCTCGTACTTTTGACCTATGCATTAGGGATATCCTATTGTTTAACAACCGAACTGGGTGTGAAAATGCTGTTTCCCCTGCTTGAATTCATTCACTCCTACCCCGAACGGCCTTCGTAAAGCGTTAAACTGAACGTCCCTAGGCATCAGGAAGACCACTTGAAGGCCTTCAAACAGGCCCGCTACTAGTCCTGTTTTCGTATAGCCTTTCTGCTCATGGACGGCGTACATTCCACCTGTGAAGAATCTTTTGGTCTGGATACTCAGGTTCAGTCGCTCCCCATAGTGCCATCTCGCGTTTGACTTGTCGGGTCGTTCCGCAGTTATTTTGATTACACGTGCTCTTCATGACCTAAAAAATCTAACATTCTGAATCTCCAGTCCTTTCAATATTTAACTAAATGCACTAAACGTCCTAGAATTTCTTTTGCAAATATTTCAAAACACTTGGTCGTTCTGCCACGACATCTTTGGACGAAATCGTCCATGTCACGTCCTGAGCCTTTTCACCCCCTTCCACTGGTTTCAAGTTTGAACTTTTATCAGGACCTACTTCAATGTTCAAAAACCTATTACACTGATTGGGGTAGATCCAGCCGAGTGCCTCTGTTGCGGCGCGGTGTTTTTGGAATTATTAGCTAGGTTACTGCCTACTTCAGTGTTCAAAAACCTACTCCGGTATATTACACTGATTGGGGTAGATCCAACCGAGTGCCTCTGTTGCGGCGCGGTGTGTTTTTGGAATTATTAGCTAGGTTACTGGTATACTATCTTTTGCGGCTCACAAAAAATGGACCATAGTAAATTCCTACTGGCTGAATAAATCCATTATCCTTCTTTTCTTCCACTCAGATGGACTTGACACTTCTTGGCATACCATCACTCTTCTGCTCCGTCCTTTATGCGACGTGCATATGCCTTCTTACTCAAGCACGATTCTCCGATTCTCTTCGAGAAGCGATGGAACCTAGTCAGCCTGACTTGCTGCCCATTCTGACCTTGAGATCGGATGAATCAAAGAAATTGCAAATGTTCCTACTACGCGCCAGAACACGCTTCATGTTGATGAAGTATGTACCTAGTGCAATCGCTTTCACTTTTTTCAACATAACCTTACATTGCAGTATGCACTCTCAGTTGAATACACCCCGGTCTCCAAAGGCTCAACCTTAGTTCTAGTTCATCCGTTAAACTGTTCCACTTAGGCCAGTTTATTCCCCCTTGCTTTTGGGGATTCATTTGTCAACAGGATTGGGTTTGTTCCGTCAACAACCAAGTAAAACTATTTGGAATCTTACTGACCGCAAAACCAATGCACACACAAACACATGCTACTCTGCGTTAGAGTTTTGGTCACCTTTACAACTAGACACAAACCCATTCAATTTTGTTCATATCCATCACTGGTTATGAGTTATATGTTGTGTGCGAAAACCACTAAAGGTCACACAGGGTTGACTACGCTTTAAGTTAAATAGCATAATCACTGTCACCGGTGTAAGCACACCGTAAGCACGTTACCTATCTCGTGGTTGTTGTGCCATCATCTATGTAATTTAGAGTCACACAAGCTAACCTGTGCAGGTAGATTTATGTGACGCATCGTGCTCATCACTGGCGGAACAGTGACTTGGGTCAGCGGACCTTCGCGTGGTGGAGTGCGTTCCGTGCGCTTCATCCAGCGCGCACTTAGGGCTAATCCCAGACGGGTTTCCTCTGCTCTCTGGGGTAAGTGGTTGGTTCAGTTTTGTACTGTGTGACACTGGTTTGTTCAATCCATTTCAACGCATTACTTACTTCATAGACGGACCACTTTCTGTTTAAAAGTGGATCGACCGTCTAGTTCAGTTTATCAAGCAGTGCAACTTACTGTGGTTCCGGTCCACACTTTATTTGTTTGCTTGTATTATCAACTTGGAAAGTCCATAAAACCAGCCTGGTTTCAAATTGCTGATTAACGCAGAGTTTTCGACGGTGCTTCGTTGCATTCAGAAATCTGGTTTCTCAAAGTAGAATGTATCAAAAATGGTGCGTTGTCCTCATCTTGTGAAAGCAGATGTCGAGCTCTGCCGGATGTTTTTAGGTTAGATTACTCACGCACCATAGATTAGTTGATACGAGAGTCTGGTCATGTGTTTCGAACCATCTGTCTGATAGAGTTTCTCCCGCCAAGCATTCACAAGATGGAAACTAGTCCAATGTGAACAGTTTACTCCTAGCAGGAAACGTGAATGCCATTACCAGCACACTCAGTTTCGCTAACAGCTGTCGTCACCCCCGATGGTTATTTCGAGACGGGCCACAGTAACGGTTGACGACTTTGACAGACAGAACCTAGCCATATCATACTCGATGGTGTCGGTGCACCGGAGCTATCGAGACCTTACTTTAGGGCTAGACAGTTCCTGAACCCTATCATCTGCGAGCTGCTTCGTCATACCTGGATGAATATTTTGTTGTTTTGAGCTGTCGCATCCTGTGTGCAGTTCTGGGGTCCAAATTCATTATTCCCCAGCAAGCAAATTGTGGTAGTAGCAGACACGGTGCAGCTTATTTGCTGATGATGTTGAATACTACAATGATTATGGCAGTGGAACACCGGAATCACAGTAAACAAGATTAATGGTGGACGAGTAGCTACGGTGGCAGTACTGGTTACTCAACATGACGGTCACTGATAGTAACTGAGTAACTCGTGAGGATAATCAATTGACAATCGGGTTAAGCATGACTGCGCCTATCTGATGACCCTCAAATAGGGTGAAACCGGTCGTGGGTTGTCGTAGGGTTTTCAGCAACCTAGTGAGTAGTTCCCTTTATGAAAATATACTGTGATATCTCGAGTAGCGTGCCAACTGAAACATGAGGCAGCACATTCAATTGAAGAATATTATGAACGAAAGATTCAGTTGAGTCTCTCGTAAAAACCCGATTGATTTGCAACTGAGTGTGTTTCTCGGAAACAGTCCAATTTGGGTTCAAGTAAAACATAAAGTTGTCGGGAACTCGGGGACTGCGCTCATTTGATGAGCCTCAATTAGGGCAAAACTGGTCGTGGGCTGTCGACGAGTTTTCAGCAACTTTGTGAGTAGTTTCCTTTCCGCTATTTAAGTCATCCAACACTCGGTCGACTTGAAGCCGTTATGAGGCTACAGAATCTCACTTACACTGTTTTTACAGGTTACTCTGTGTGAACTCATTACTCTAGCGCTACTTTCCAACTATCATATCTTCCAGGGAAGTGCTTTGTTTGCTTCCACTAGCCTCCGTCACCACAGATGAAAGTTCTTGCAGCATTTTATCTAGAATAGCGTATGCTCTCAGGGCAATGTTCAATTGACGGGACAATTCTGTGGGTTTCAGCTAACGAAAACACCGCTACGGACATATGCGATTGGATGTATCCGTTGGTTCCCATAGTGATCCATCGTATTTTGCCCATACTGATGGCTCGTTATGGAGCTCTAAGTTAGTTCTTTCTACAAATAGGTTTTCACACAACCTTTTTTCTCCCACGTGAAGTGAATCTGCCACGCAGTTAACCAGTCTACTTTAACCTGAGAGCTTAGTCGGTTTCACAGCCTCGCTCCACTACCGTTCCTCACGTAATTTCCAGCAAGTTGAATACCACATACTATCTTTTGTTACTGCTAGTTTCGGGTTAATCAGTTCACTTTCAGATGTGGCTCATGCACTAGAGTTGAGTAAGTTGTATTCACCAATACTGGGTGGGATCGGTAAAGAATGAACGCTCATTAGTCAGTGGTGTCGGCAGAACGTGATAGAGAAGATTAGGTCGTTTGCGTTTTTCTTTGAACCGGGGACCGTTAACTGCTGTGAGTTGGTAAGAATGCTTCTCACCACTACACTAGACATTGGATCTCAGTGCCTTGGTATAAACTGTGATTATCAAGATGATAAGTCTTCACCGTCAGCTCTTCCTTGTGGTAAGTGTGAGGTGATCACCTTTGGATCGTTCCCCTTGGACAGACGGTTGGGTGATTTCAACTCAAGGGTGCGGGCTCTCCGCTCGACGAATTACGTAACCTCCTTACAGAGTTAGACTCGTTCTGCCGCAAGAGAGCCATTTCTTTTCAAAAAAAAGATTCCACATGTCTCATAATTAATGCTTCTCTGTGTCCACTTGATTCAGGTTAGGCTTCATCGACAAACGCGGAAAGCCCTTTCAGTTTAGAGCTGCCATCTGTTTACTCACAACGCATTATGCGGGCACCGGAATGTTATAAAATTCGTTTTTGACATTTGTTATGATAGCATGGATAACCTCTGTATGCTTTGAATCAATTTGATGCCATGTCGACACAAACCTAGTCGCGCTCATCCAATCATGGTTGACTATTCAGTCTTTCGTAAGTCGATGGAAACCAATATAGCTGACCGTAATTAGCGTTGAAACACCCCTGCAGTAACAGGACCAAGATCACATCTTCGTGTAGTCTCGTAGGTTTCAGCCATATGACTTTAGGTACTCGTCTCATCTAACTAGACTGGCAAAATCTGTCATGGTAACTCATGCTGATTTGATCATTCGGTCTTTTCACCCGGTTTTACTTGAGCTACACATGTATTTTGCCCTATCACATGCACTGCTCTTGCTCCCGCCTTTAGACTCGTTTTGTGTACTTGGATGTCAGCAGTTGAGAAAGTAATGTCAGCGAGTTTTTTTTGTAGATAATCCAGACAAACTGTCAGTATGTACAGTCTGGAGTTGTTTTCTCCGTTTCACCTGTTCATTTTCGTCGTGCTGTCAATGCGGCAAAATGACTTCCATCACGATCTTTACTTAGTCTGCCCTGGTTTTGTCATGTGCGGTGATTCCCTAAACTGCCCATTGTCAATTGGAACAAATATTTTCTCTTCGTAAACCTTCCAACTTCGTTGCTTTTCTCCATAGAAGGGCTTACCATATGGATAAAGGTGACTGGGTCGCTTGACCCTTTGGTTTGGGGGTACTATATGGCCGTGGACTGTTTTTGTGCGTGTGATCTGTGCTGTACGTCCTGCAACTTGCTTCCTCCATCCCACTAATGATGAAGTGCCTCCTATTGGTTACCGGGGATCGAGCATTTAGGCTCTTTTGAGCTCACGCCTTGGCACAACTATATCCTCCATTAGGAGTAGATCGCATGGCTACTCAATTATTTAACAAACCCTATCGTTCAGCTACAATACTTGAGTTGTCGTGCAACCTGAAGGGAGAATTATGCTTGAGGTACTGCGCCATCGGGTCAATCCAAAAGCGGGGAAATCTCCGTTTTCTCGTCCCCCACCATTTTCATTCGGCTAATCTATTTAGCAACGTTGGACTAGAACACTGGATGTTTGCTGCCATTCGTCCATTCATGACAGCGCAGCCCCGTATCCAAAGATATTCAGTCAATTTTTTTTTAAAGAATTTGTGTGACCAACTAAGTGGTAGTGTCCAGTCATAGAGAAATTGTCAGATTTACTGAGAAGATTAGAGTGGACAAAACCAATAGGCACCACTCACCAAAAAATTTTAGTTATCCTTAAATAACACACCCGTAGAATTGTTACCTTGTTACATTTCTTGGCACCATCTAATCGATCAATGGAGTTGTTACAAAAAGTCTACGGAATTTATGACTCCTTGCGCAACATACCTGTCCGTGTGATTTTGTCGCGATAATTTTTCACTGGCTCTATTTTGGAAATCCTTTGGTGACTCGTCTGAAAATCGATGCGTTATGGAGTGGTCTGTAAGAATGCATGGACAACTTTGATATTCTAGTCCAAGCTAAGGTTTTTGTGGGTGTCTGCTCATCCTTTATTCGTTATGGTGCGTGGGGGGTTGCTCCAACTTTAGGCTGTGCACCTTTGTTGATTTTGAAATCGTGACGGGTAAGGATAGTCGCATGCTTGTTCTTCGACAAAACTGGCATTTCCGGAACGGAACTCAACCGAGCTTTTCCCGTGTAACTTGTTGCTTTTTTCACTTGAATTTTCTTTAGATTCCAACGGCTTATTTGCTTTATTGTTTTGTATAGTGTTCACTCCAGGTGGCTGCTCAACGACAAGTATTTTCGATTTGGAGTTCATCGTACTTTAAATCTGTGCTGAATGTACGTGGTTGAGCCATCGGATTTTGGCCCCTGTTTTTTCAGTACTGACCCTTAAGCCGTAATTTTTATAATGTCCAGTTTTCCCTTGCTTCATGGCGAGATCATTTCCCGTTTGTATACCGATTTTCATGGTGTTGTTTTCAATGTGAACGACATTGTTTTTGTGTGGGGTTACTGATGGCTCTGGCCATCACACTGTAAATTTATTGTTGCATTTCCTCTAAACAGTTTGCTGCTTGGAGTCGCTGCGTTGGTTGGTATTTCCGCGTGTCAGTGGTTTGTAGCCAACGATTTTCCGGACTATAACAGTCTGTTCCCAAATCCAGTACCCATCGCCTTTTTTGTCCTCAGTCAGTTGGCCTCAGATCGTGTGAACCGCAGTCCAGTTCGCTCACGCAATTCGAAAGTAAGCGCTTCGCTTTGCGTGAGATTTTTACCTCGCGCGATCCATATATGATTCGGCACTTTGCGTATGCTTGTTTTTCATCTCCGTCACATCACAAGCTCACCAAAACTTGTTCCACTGGATCATTTAAGCTAAAAACTAGTGCTGCCGCATTTTCGTCTAAACTGAATGTTTTCCGTTTTATTTGCGTGTGCTTTTTAGATCCTAACATTTCTTATACATGCGATTTTCTTGTTGTCTATATCCTATCCTTAGGCAAATGCCAGAGGGGTCTTAGCCACCTGTGAATGTTAATATCGCGTATCTCTCGGTCAGTGTTTGCACCAAAGGAACATCGCAACACGGCAGCCATTAGATATGCGCCTTATTCGAGCTGGAGCCTGGGTGCCCCACGACTCTGTCTATGTTGCGCTTTGTCGCTGGCCTATCTCACCTTAGGTCGACATTAGATTCCGCTTTCTCAAATTATTGATCACATCTGACCGAGCACCGATTCAGGTTACGTTAACCTTTCAACTATAAGCATCGGAAGTTATGACAATCGTCGATCATTGCATGAAATCCGCCCGCTGTCTCCATTACTAATACGGGGAGGGGATTGCTCATGGCTTCGCTTCTGTTCAGTCACAAGGAAAAAACTAACTCCATATCAGTTAAGCTTTAGACGCTCTTCTCATCCTCCCTATNTCCTCTGAACCGGTGGAAATGAAGCCATTTTGTCGGCAGTCATTCGAGGTTGAAAATCTTTGGAACTTTTTGGAAGGCTCTGAGGATATGGCGGATACAGTGTGATTGAAGACTGAACAGGGTAAGTGGTAGCGCTGAAAACTCCTCATGAGCTGGGCACTAGCTGTCCTGGATGCGTCCAATGGTGATTTTGTGATAACTGAAACGACTCTTTTGGGCCCTACAGCTATCCCACCACGTGCAGTCTAAGCTCCGTCACGAAAAGACTGGACCTTACCGTGGTGTGACGGTTTGCGCACCTCAGCGATCCATTGAGCTATACTGAAGAGTGTCCCGCGACACTCACAGAGTCTCTCATACCAGGTTGGTCAATGGTTAGAGGTCTGACGAACACAGTCTCCTGGCCCTCCAGGTT